>NC_040034.1:18526550-18703814 GCF_000972845.2 Larimichthys crocea | reverse complement strand
CCCTGCGAACCCTGATGAGGATAAGTGGTTACGGAAAATGAATTATAAATATAAAAAATACAATATTTGCCTCTAAATAGTTAAATAATTAATATTCCCTGTGTGTTTTTATTACAGGTATAGTACTTACTTTAGGACACATAATAAAACTATTTTATTCTAAACCAGTGTCTGTGACCATAAAGGCATCATGACTTTATGCATGCTTGTGTCCTGCAACATAGAGCCGGTGCCCTATTTATGTTTTTTAGCCTCTGCCCCTCAAACAACCTAACTGGTTCAGTATAAATGTAATAGTGCTCAAAAGTTTCAAGGACTGAAAACTGTTAAATGAGAAATATTTTACCTGTGGCAAAGACTTTTCTGTTGTTTGTAATACTAGAAATCATCAAAGGACATACAGTGCTTTAACCTATACAAGCTTTAATGAGCTATATCTTTGTACACGTTTTGGTATATTTTCAAAAGAAAGAAAAAAGCCCCAGGAAATAGAAACGAGTGGGGTATACATTTCTTGGTCTGCGTCGATATTGTTCTTGGATTTATCCAGATCCAGATATCAAAGAGTTCTCATTGTGAAGGTGATCCGTTTCTCCCATTCTGAGCCCGCACAATCTCAAGTAAATTTGTTCTTAATGTAACAAATAATGGGTTATTCCCCAAGAGATTTCAGACTTATAGGAGCTGTGCTTTACAGCCTCCAAAAGTCTATGTGAAAGCACTCATGTACAACAGAGAGAGAGTGGAGCTGGGGATGGTGGCGAGGGAATAAACATGATCAAGGCTAGATTACCAATTGGGCAAAAGCAGACTACTGTCCTAGGGCCCCACATCCTCCAATCACACAGGGGCTTCGGCGAGGAGGGATTTGCAGCAGTCCAGGCGAGAGAGCAACTGGATAAGCACCCATCATAAACGTCATATAAATAAAATTAAAGGAGTGGAACCAGTGAGAAAATGCAACATTTTATGGATGCTGTAAGCCAGAAGAGGCTTAATACTGCTGCAGTCTCAAATACATTCATTCCACGGCATTTCCATTATGTGAAGGCTATTACAGTATGTCCCTTGGACACATCAAGTATTATAGTCCAGAACTGGCAGCACTGATTGAGTGCTTTCTTATCTCACATAATAGACAGAGAAAGAAATGGAATCTGTCTCACTAAACAAATAAGCTACTTTATTATGGTTCAGTCATTATTCAAGTTTGTATAATTTCATATCGCATGTCACTTTATATTTATAATTTTAGATTGGATTACATATTAATATCATTAGGGGAAGTGCATTTATGTTGCATTAGCCAGCTTACTGTGAGGAGAAATTTAAAAGGCAATGAAGGTCCAAGAGTGGATTTAAACCCGGAGTGTAACAATTACATTTTGAGCGTCTTTGCTGACTGAGCTCATAGGACAATTTGCTATTTATGTCTATGACCTCCCGTCTTTGGTCAGAGGTGAAAAAAAATGCTTGGCTTTTGAGAGCAGCTGCTCCTCTAAGGGGACTGCAGAGTAGATACTAACTTAATACACAGAAGTATTAAAGCCGCAGTCTGTAACTTTTATGAGAATAACTTTTTGGCGAATTTACCAAAATTGTCACTATATCCTGCAGCACTAGTACAGGACAATAATCCATCCATCTATTTTCCATAACAACTTATCCTTGCAGGGCGCTGGAGCCTTAGGTGGCATTGGGCAAGAGGCGGGGTGCACCAGGGTGACTGTATAAAACATGGACGTAGTCTCCATGATGTCATCCACCTGGCTTCTGAAGAGCCGTTGTGAAGAAGTGTGGTCATTCTGTCTGCTGCCATCTTGGCGGTCTTGGCAAATCAAAAAATGAGTAAAGAGGTTGAGTGTGGGTGGAGTTGAGGCAGACTGAATACTGGGCTTAGCGACACCAACCTGTCAACGAAAGATGGTCTTAATGATGCATAACTTCAAGCCTTAATATAATTTGAATAATTTGAAAATTTACCCCTAGCAAAGTACAGTTGACATTAAATTCGCTACAAGCACCAAAACTGTTTTTTTGTACCAAGCCGTAAACATTTTTATTTCTGCTATGAAACCTATTTCTGCTTCTGGAACCAGCCTCAAGTGGCCATTCAGCAGGTTTAAACAAGATGCACTTCTATTAAGCATTATCACCAATTTATCTTGCTTGTACACAATCAGACAAAATAATAGTTAGTATTAGATCTTTTGACTGATAATGCCTTAATTGCATAAGTTTCGCACAAAGACAAGCTCCTTCAAAGCCTTGAATACAGGAGGTCTACATACACAATTTATAAGGAGCTGAAATAATGAAATGTTTTAAAGTTAAATGGATTCTGACAGTTCTGTCATTTACACTCGACATTTTATTGGTCCTTTTTTTTTTAACCACATAAAATACATCCAATAAAAAAATAAAAATAAAACTACAGTGTAGCTATTACTGTAGTGGTATAGTTACTTGACACTGCTGAAAAACATTCATAATCATGACATTCTGAAGGCATACTTACTCATAACAGCTCCACAGTTGCCCACGTATAGTGGTAAGTCAATTTTGATATCTCACTTGACTGCTAACAGCTTCACTATTACACCGCGCTGCCTGAGCTAACGTAACGTGACTCTAGACTGAGTGAGTTTTTACAGCAAAGCTTAAAATGATATGATGTGCATCATAGTTTAACAAAAAGGTCTTTCATTTACACTTGACAAATATCATGCTACCAGCAAGCTATTGATCTAAAACTGATGAGATCATGAAATCATTTAGATTTTTTGTGAAGTGAAATGAAGTGCCACTTTGTTGCTGTTTTTTTTTTTAACGGCAAGACAAAGCCCACGAGTTATCTTTTTCAAATGGCAAAATACAGTGTGGTGTATGTTCTTTGACAAAACTCTCTCTGACTAGTAGATTTCATGGATGTGTTAAAAAGAACAGGACACCAGACTCAAAAATGGCATCCATCCATTCAAGTGAGAATCATGCATAAGCGACATTTTTGTGTTAGAATTATTCAACACAGCTAGAGAGTGAAATTCCTTTTTATGGTACTTCAATTGATGCCAAAGCTCAAGAATTTTAATCCTCTTCCTCCTCTTCTATAAGGCATTACCTCTCCTAAACTTACAAACTGATAACACCTGTGTTCAGTGCACTGGTGGATGTTGTTCAAAAAAACACAGCAAAAGTGCCCTCTTGGATGCCCCTATGATAGATAAAACATGATAAAGTGCCCTCTTGGATGCCCCTATGATAGATAAAACATGATAAAGTGCCCTCTAGGGCACAGGTTCCTAACTTTGAGGTCCTGACACCCACTAGGTTTTTCCAAAACTTCACAGAACGTCCTCAGGCCTTTTTGAGTAGTGTGAGAAAACTATTAAGAGATTCTCCTTGAATCCTTGTTATTCATAGAGCCCTCAGTCTCCGCTAAGTAGTCTCATCCTGCATTAGAAAAGTTTGCCGTTAAAACAACCAAAGAGCTCATCGTGTGGCGTTGGCATGTTCTCCCAGCCGGGGCTTCCTCCCATGGTCCAAAGGCATATGCAGGTAAATTTAATGCCACTCCATTGCTATTTTTTTAACAGCACGACAAAGCCCATGGTCTTTTTCAAACAACAAAATACAGTGTGGTGTATCTTTTTCCGACAAAAACTAACTTGGATGCATAACAAGACACAAACTGGCGTCCATTTACTGGAGTGAATATAATACATAACATTTTTGTCATCTGGCAAAAAAGAAAAGAAAAAAAAAAGTTGAGTAGAGCTGAGTCAATTTTAAGTCACAGTTGTCACTCTAGCTGCCTCCATTAACTCGCCTTATCTTACTAAGACCTTTTTAATTGCATGTGTTATATTTTAAATTGTTTAAAATCATGATATCAAAATAATTGATAATTCAGCTGGAATTTGGACGCTATACATATCAGTACAGTGTTGTTTGTTTAAGCTATCAATGTCTGATATAACTGACTATCTGACTATATCTGACTTTTAGCAGCTGTAAAGACTTTGACCCTTGCTGTTTTAAGGTGGACTAGCCATCAAGATGAATGACAAGTGTTGTTGCATGAACTTGAACAAAACTGTTACTGTGTCACTGTGAAATTTATGGCACATGCTGTACAGTATATCGCCACATTATTACATCTTCAAAATATGATATATGATCACAGTTATGGCGAGAATACAATTCAAGTAATGGATACACCTGGTGTTAAAAACCCTTGAGCTGTAAGATTAAGATTCAGTGAGTGAAATTAAAGAATATACCTTATTATAAACCACCAGCTGAAGGCAGTTTCCCCCTTAGCTAATCCCACAGATAGGCTCTTCATTTGATGCAAGGCAAATGAGGTATTATTAACAAGGCAACAAATTGTAGCACAAAGCTCATACACGGCTCACTGCAGAACAAAACCCTCCTCTCTGAGGCTAAATACCTCAACAACACTAAACCACAGCCGGGATTATGGATATCAGTTTTTCCTGTGAACTCCACCGGATCGCTAATACAAGATTTCCTTTGGGAAATGCCTTTGTGTGTCCGCGTTTTGTTGATGAGTACTGCACCACAGCTGGAAATGTGCCTTGCACATGAAACAGCGTCAGAGTTGATACGATGCTGCATGCAAGCAGGTTGGGGCTATAGGGGATAAGCCTTTAGAGAAGCGTGTGTTTTACAGTGCCTATTTATCCTAATGGGTTGAACCCTCAGGGGAGAGATTTACAGGGCTTCCCTGCAGCAGCTAGTCCTATGGGGAAGATGTGAGCCATGACACCAATGTGGTGAAGAATTCAGAACTTAGACAGGATAGACAGGCGGTTAACATCAGGTCAGGTGGCACGGTGCCAGTGTTGTTCTGTCTACTAATGAGAGAAACAGTTTGAAATTAGTTGTTGAGTGTGTTTTCTTCCCTGCTCTGTGTGAAATATCCCCAGGGCATGTTGGTGCAGAGCGGTGTATCCACGGGATGCGTGCAGTCAGATACCAATGCATGCATTCACGAGCTAATGTGTTTATATTCCCTAAATGCGTTTCTCTTATCACCTTCATGTTACACGACATGTCAAAGAGTTCAGTCACATTAAAAGCGTTCCTGTCTCGCTACTACTCATGCTACAGCTGCTCCAGGCAACCTTGTGCTGAACATTTCTGCCTCCACATGGCGGAGGTAACTGTCTGAAAAATTAGAACTTCAACAGCCACAAATCCCAAGATGATGTCAGTGAACTGCACAGAGCACAATGATGATGTGTCAAGGCCAGTCTATGATGCTTCATAGCGGACACAAATCTGACAAGGGAGGCCAATGTGGATTTGAGAACACATCCTCATCTTGTTTTCGCTTTTATTTTTTAACGGTAGTTAGTAGATAGCTTGACAGAAAATGTGAAGAGAGAGAGCGAGGGAGGAGGATAATGTGCAGTAAAGGCCTTTAGGGCACCAGGATGCCCAATATTGATTGTAAAGTTTTAATTTCACCTCTATAGGAGACACACACACACCCAGAGGATACAATGCTCCTCTGTAGTGCAGCCTCATTTTGGTATTCAAGGTATGAAGGTAAAATGTTATGCATAATGCCACGTTAAACAACTATTACAGTGGATTTGCTTATTTTAAGCCAATAACTCATTCTAACTCATTCAGTTATGTCTTTATTCATTGCACACACGGTTCAGAGATTTGAAACCTGCTTGATACAGGTAAACCACAACAATTCCATCTTTATTTTACACATGGTTACTTTATCCATCCATCCTTTATCTGTAACCGCTTATCCTCATCAGGGTCCCAGTGGGGCTGGAGCATTACCCAGCTGTCATACAGGTTGTGTGTGTGTCAGAAGAGCCACGGGGGATAGACTGATCCCAGGCGGCAGGCCACACAACACAAACGGCTTCAAATAAATTGTATTTCATTCATAGAATTAACATAGACCCATATACCTACATGTAATTAATTGGGTTATGTGAAAAATAAAATAAATAATGATAATCTGTTCAGTCTAATTTCACCCATAGGCAACCTAGTCTGGTTTGTGTTTGCAACACAAGTGCAAATTGACAGATGTCCTGACTGTGGAATTTTTTATTACTCTACACTATATGCTAACTTAAACAACTTCTAATGCACATTTACATGGCATTTTGTAAGCTACATGTGATATAGATTTTTTCTTTCTTCACGGGAGGGGGTAGTTCACCTATAAATGTAGCCAGGACCGCCTCTGAGCAGACTTACCGTGTGTTCAGATAGAAAGAAAGCTGATTTTAGAGTGAGTCATGTACATAAATCAGTGTAAATGCACAATTACACCCGAATTTGCCTGGGGCTGTGCAAATTGATGCAACTGTGGTAGCTACCAATGTTTCATCCGGAGTAAAACATTTGCACAAATTCACAAATTATACAAAGAACTGCAGTGTCTGATTTCAGTCAGCGTCTGAGTTGAACAAACACACACACACACACACACACACACACACACACACACACAATGGTTGCTGGGTAGCTTACAGGTAATGCCTGCGCAGTTGGTTCACTGGCTTGTCAAGGCAAACAAACACACGTTTGAAATTCCACTTCTTTCTGAACATACCTATCTGAAACCCAGCTTCTCAGCCTAGGGTTATGTTACTTTTTCAGGAACTGATAATTTAACATATTTTACAAGAAAGCACTAAAATAGTATTTATTATTTTTTATCATCATGTGAATTGAGCCAGTTCCTGCACTAAGTTTGCTTACATTAGCGTTTCATAAGATTCCAAATGACAATAATCTAACGGATGACACGAATAAAAGTGGCAAACTGAACTCTGATGTATAGCCAAACTCCTGCCAAGTGTTTAGAATACATTAGAAGGAATTAAGTGGCTGTCTGGAAGTAATAAATAATAAAATATACAGTACTGTGTGAATGTAAATGAAATATGCACATTTTTAGCTGATGAGCTAAAAAAGAAAAAGAAAAAAAGAAAGTGAAATCTGTGAGGGCAGAGATTCAAGAACAGAATTTGGATGACAGACTTCACCTCCTGATAGCTGCTGTCTTAATCGCGGCGTGCCAAGAAAAAATAAGACTGATCATCTCAAATTCAATCCTGCCATGAGTTGGACAGCTGGAGGCAGAGTCTACACTTTGCCTATGTGCCTTTTGCTTCTTGAAATGATTCTCTGCCCCCGCACAGCCCCCCCCACCCACGCACACACACACTCCAGGGTCCTAAAAACCTTAAAGTGAGCATAATTCATAAACAAACTAAACTTACATGAATATTTAGAATAACAAAAAATACTTCTCTGCCACAGAATGATGGACGAAGCAGAGATTTTCCTGGATAACATGAAGATGGTGCCTTTGTGTAATTACTCCTTTACCATCACGCAAAGGATAAGAATGTTTTGCCAGAATCAATATGATTATGGTGATGTGAACACTCTTCGCCTGAAGCAGTGTGAATAGATTTGTAAAGGATACATTTCTCTTACTTTCCATATAGCTGAGAAACAAACACCGTAACAGAAGGTCAATAGAAAATTCACGATACTTTAAATTGTGTTCCAGAAGCAAGTGTAACACAACTGTTAAGAAGTCAATGCATCACATACAGCTAGAAAAACAAGCCCCGGGGCTGGAAAACATATTAGGCCATAATAGATCACAAATAAAGAATGATAACCCACTTAATGGTGCACGCTTTCCGGGCGTGAGCAGTGGCTGGAGTCTGAGAAAGCATGTTTAAAACAGGTTTTGTCTTGTTGATGACAGCTGTTTGTTTACTGCCAAGCCAATCCAATTATTAAAAAGTTAATGTCATGTTTATGCGGTTAAGTGGTCTGGTTTAATAATGTGGAACCGCGTTCAGCTGAGAGGAAAGTTCATAAGGTTAACCTTTATTTCTTGTTTTAGTTCTCACATCTTTCGCACACCTGGAATAAATGGCAGTTTAATTTCTTTGCTGACCTTGCTGTCCGGCTGACCTTCATCTGAAAGTAAAAAAAAAGCTAACACTGATGCTGTTTATGACCATAGACAGGGGCAGGTTTGGTGATTTGGGGGCCTAAGGCAAACTCAGCCTCCTTTATGCCTTATTCTTATCTGTTCACTTATTGGGAATGTTAGAATTGGTAGTGGTGGAAGTGCTCAGATTATTTAATACCACACTCAAAGTCCTGCATTTACAATCGTACTTAAAACAACACTGTCCATCAGGAAACTCTGTCAATCACATAGAGTTAAGGCAGAGCAGCTAGAGACCATCAGAGGGAAAACCAGAAAACGTTGTCTCCACTAATTATGATGCAGTATCACCAAATTTAATTAAAATTAATCAAACCGGTGTGCGATATAGTTCTCGCTAGTGATCATACCCCGAGCACAAACTTACACTGCAGAGACTGCAGAGTGGGAATGAGACGACATTCACCTGATTACAAGTCAATGTAGCGTCAAAATGATTTAAATCTGTTATTTTATGGTAAAGAAGTTACACAGCGTTGTTTTAAAGGATCACTGTGAAGATACTGACGTCAAGACGTCATAAAAGAGGACCCGTGGCGTCTTTAGATGTAAAAGGCTCATTCAAATGTGACAAAAACATGATTTTTAACAACATACGTAACTATCTAATCAGCCTACATAAAAGTCAGTATTTCTTCACTCACGTATCTTTCATTACATTTATTCTTATACAGAAGGAAACAGGAAAGAAATAAATAGAAACAAATAACTTAAATAAAATAATACTATACTAATACTATTTGTATCTGTAAGAAGGAGCACTACTGCTTAACTTAATATAGCAATGAATAGAATTTCACTCTATACATCCATACCCTACGACATACTTATACCCGCACTTACACGATACTGCACCAGGCAATTACTTTTCATGTGTCATTGTTTTTTATATATATATATATATATATATATATACACACACACATCTCAGCTTGTGAGGGGAAAGGAAGTAACATACAACCACATTTTATGGAATACAAAGGAGGTGAGAAATCTACAATGGAAACAAAGGGATGCTGATGCTGTTCGAACCAACAAATAAATATATCCAAAAGAGAACTCTCTACAAGAGCCTGTGCTATCTACAAACAACAAATTAAACATGAAAACAAAATGAAAAACAAAAAGAAGTAAAACAGCTCCTCTTAAGTCATGCTTCTAACAAAAATATCTATGTGTAATAAAAAAGAATTACCTAAGTCCCACCAGTCCCCAGGTTGCAAATGAAAATATCTCTAAAAATACAAGTTAATTCGATGATTAAAATTCTCCACACAAACACAAAGCCACCACAAGCTGGCCCAACCTTTAAGCTCTTCTATCTTAAATTATTATTATTAATATCAGATTAAAGACTAGGGGTTGATGGGTTGGGGCAGGTACCACTCGCCCTCGCGGTCTCCTGGAAACGGGGCTGGCCACGCCTTGTCAGCTGGGGCCAATCAGGGCAGGGCGACCACACACCTAGATTTACAAAGAACAATAAACAAAACAATTACTATACCCACACATACAGTGTATACAGTGCAGTTATTTATTGTGATATCTCTATACTTGAATTATGTTATTGTATTTTTTTCTATTTCTATCTTGATATAGATGTTTTATTTTTATTCATGAGTTATTTTCTTATCCACGTTGTGCATTGTGAGCTGGTGGAACCTGATGGAATATAATAATATATAAAAATAAAAAAAAAATAAAAAATTGCTGCTATATTCAACACCTCAACAATGCTTCTATTGTTTGAAGCTATTTAACGTCTCCACAGTCCCATGAAAAAAATGGCCTCTTGTCGCTGCTATCTCTCACGCCACTTTAGATAAAATAGGCTATGATGTGCCCTTCTTATTTACATCACCGATTACACTGGTTACATTTTATAAAAGATGACCTACAAATGGCTGCTTGTACAGATAAAAATGTATTTTAGTGGCAGGATTCTAAAAAGATGACACATTGTGAAGTGGCACCTTGTTTTTTTTTTTTTTTCCCCAACTGTCTCAGATCTATGACTGTTAAGGAAAAGTGTCTCAGGCAAGAGATTGAACTATCCTCAAAGAACTCACCAAATGACAGGGATTGATCTTATGATTGCGTGGATTTCCTCTATCTTCCTCATCTTCTAAATCCAAACAATCTCTTAAATCTTATAAAGCTTCTGCAGCCACAAATCCGCCTCTGTAGTGTCTGTTGCTTCCCTCCAGGCTTTGAAAAACCCCTTTTCAACTGTCTGTTGCCCAGTGCATCACGACTCTGAAGTGGCGGCTTTGGTGGAAAATCAAAAGTGCCACCATATGTACCTGCAGATTTATAGAGAAAGTGGAAAACGCTGCCATGTTGTCCACTACTGGGGTGAAAAATAGGAGGGTGGAAACATCCTGGAGAAGATGAAGCAGTTATTGAAAATTGCTGATGTTGGCGGCAGCAGAGAGAGTTCAGGACAAGAAAAATGTGTCGTGGGCACACAGGAAATGATTAGTTACTCCAGAATGTGGATTATGTGCCTTATGGGAACAGTCCCTGTGGATACTGTGTCACATTAACAGCCTACTTAGGTTCTAGGACAGTAATGCATCTTGTGAGTCCACTGATATAGTACGACCAACCACTGTTTTATGGATAGCATGTTATACTCTAGACTAAATGTGCACCCTATCATGAACCTGAGTTTCTCATTACACGCCAGAACACAACATTTGTTGGATGATTGGAAAGTGGAGACACAGCTCTGCTAAATTTTAAATCCATCAGGTTTGTCCTGAGGGTGCTGCCACAGGAAAGGCTGTGTTGTTACCTAAATTTATTCCCTGTAAAACTGCTGTTATGGGACATTTCAGCTTGTTAGCCCTGCTGTTAGATTTGTCTCAGCTTTAATTAATCATAGTCCCTGTTCAGGCAACAATTAGCACTGGTACGGTCAGTGGTGATTCTGTTTAAAATACCCTTCAAAGTCTCCAAGCAAAAGATTTGGATCTAATTGGGAATGAATGCTTCATTGTTTTGGTTTTAGGCTCATAACTTTTCTTTTTTGGTTCAACCACATTCACTAACAAAGGCCAAGAGAAGACACCACATTACCTCTATTCCTGGCATCCATACACTAGCTTCCTGTTCACTTCAATCAATCAATTTCAAAATCTACTAACTGTCCATAGATATTGCCACAGTCTTACCCCTACATATATCTCACAGCTTCTCACCCCCTACATAACAACCAGACCCCTTACATCGTCCCATGGTGGCAGGTTGACTGTGCCCTGTTTGAGGAAAAAGAAGGCCAGACAGGGAGAGTGTTTTCAGTAGTGGCGCTTCGGCCCTGGAGCATCCTCCTGGAGGCCATTAGATGAGCTGAGTCTGTTGATTTTTTTAAGACACACCTTAAGATCCATTTTCATTTATATTTAGCAAATGACAGACATTGTTAACTTCATCTCTAGTAAACACTATGGAACATCTAAAGAGCCACATATTTCCCTCAGTAGTTGGTGAAATGTTAAAAGTGAATATCAAACATCTTTCAGGTTTTATATATAATTATATAAAAAGCAAATGGGAATATAAGAAAATTACCGTATTTTCCGGACTATAAGCTGCTACTTTTTTCCCACGCTTTGAACAATGCAGCTTATACAAAGATGCAGCTTTTCTATTGATTTTTCTTCAGCCAGCAGGGGGCGCTCTAACAGGAAGTGCAAAAACGAGACAGACAGGGGAAGTCAGTGCAAAGAAGAACACGCTAGTTTTTATTTAGCACATGCAACACAACACGCACGACGAATTATTAACAGCTAATTATTTTCACCCCCTCTCCCCCTCATCATGGAAATCACACGAAGAAGTTTGTAGATGCAGCTTTTAAGTTGAAGGCCATCGATCTGGCTATCCAGGAAGGAAATAGAACTGGTGCACGTAAGCTTGCCGTTCATGAATCCATGGTGAGACGGCAGTGGCAACAATCAGTTCAGGTATTTACGGTACAAAATCTTTCTGTGTATCCGGTAAATATCTAATTTCTCAACCTGATATCGGCGGCTTATGATCTGGTTCAGTTTATATATGTATTTTTTTTTTTTTTTTTTTCAAACTTAGTGGGTGCGGCTTTTTTTTTTTTTTAACTTTGTGGGTGCGGATTATATTCAGGTGCACTCTATAGTCCAGAAAATACGGTAGAAATGTGCATTATACTACAACAACAACAACAACAACATATTGTTGGTGTCTAATAAAAACCCATGTATGTCCAAAAATATTTTTTTTAAGAGAATGACAAGGCCTTCATTTTCAAGCTCACAAAATAAACCTGAAACACTGTAATGAGACACATTTAGCACCAGAAATGAAAATCTATGTTTACATCGTCATCAGTAAACCACTGATTTATTTTTAAATGAATTTTTTGTTGATTCTAATGATGTGTGGGTGGTTCAGAGCCTGTACTCTCCTGTTTATGTTCAACTCAGTTGATCAATAGCAAGGCTGTCCTACATGTTTCCACAGAGCACATTGGCCTAATCAAAGCTATTTTACATTGAAATCAGCATCATCCAGGTTACTGAAATTGACGTCCAGTTGATGTCAGATGGTGATTCTGACGTCTGACAGTCATTCAGTTTGACTCAGTTCAGAGAGCTCAAAAAGCTTGTTGTCACGCGAAGAAATATGTATAAATATATGCATCATACACAGATATTACAACAGTGTAAATAATAATGCTAATGGGAGTAATGGGATCTGTAAATCTGTTAACAGGCCGACTGAGTGAATTCCCATTAGTGGGTGGTTTCTACTGTGATTTAACCAAACCTACTCCCTAAGATATCTTTTTGTTATTTGTATATCAAAATTGTGGATGGTTCATTCTAGGCAATATACAACTTTCTGTCTCTTAAAAAAAAAAAAAAAAAGGGTCAACTCAAACATTATCTTCAAGCAACATTTTATGGACACAGCAAATATAAATCAAACTCAGGGACACAACATTTTATTCACAACCTTGATGTAAAAGAGCCCCCAGGGTTCCTCAAAAAGCGTCTGTCACTTCTAATCACTGGCGTATTGTGCAGGCAGGGAGGAAATTTGTGGTATTTTATGCATAGTCAGTTCCGATGATCATCCTCCCCATTGTCGCTATCTGTGGCGCTGAAATGACAGCGTCATTATTGTCTCTTTGAGCACAGTGGCGACATGGCCTCGTTCCCCCTGGCCTGATGAAATGGGAGCTATAAGAAAGGACCTTCAGTGGTGGCGGTGATTGCTCTCTCTCTCTCTCTCTGGGTTTCAGCACAGTTATCTGTGATGGTTTCCCTTTATGCATACACGTGCTCTGATATGACAAAAAGCTACCCACAGAAGCTCATTGACAGGAAGTCAAAGAAAA
This sequence comes from Larimichthys crocea, assembly GCF_000972845.2. Taxonomy (NCBI): domain Eukaryota; kingdom Metazoa; phylum Chordata; class Actinopteri; family Sciaenidae; genus Larimichthys; species Larimichthys crocea. The sequence continues at coordinate 18,690,393 of NC_040034.1, read as the reverse complement.
ACATATTCCAGTGTTGTGTTCGATCAACACAGAAACACTACAAAGAAGATCCAAATATAATTAAATACACAAAAATATGATTTCACAGGTACCCTTAATCATAGGGATCTTTTTTTCAGGGTGTAATTTTGGAATATTTGAAATTATGCTGGTGCATGACTTGCTCACTGCAGCTGGTGGGAACTCTGCCCCAACAGATTGCTCATATGTAAATATAATTTAGGCCAAAAGCAGGCAACATGATTAACTATTTTTAACCTATTTATAGTCAGGAAAGCACCAACATCTTTTGCAGGCTAAACACACTGACCTGTTTTTAGCAGTGTCATAGCAAATATTAGTGAGTCATCATCAGGATATTGACATCAACAGAAAATTACTTGGCAAATATTAATAGTAATTTAAAAATCACTATGTAAAGACTATATCCCAAAATCCTGCTGTCATCTTTTCCAATGTGAGTATTCCCTGCTTTTCAATTTTATTTTATTATAAATATCTTTGGACAGTGCTGCAACACAGAATATATGCAAGTGTACACAGTGTTGGGTATACCCACGTCTAAATCCCCTCTAATGCTCATCATTCAGTACTCTTTTGTGACCGGAATTATTCTTTCCTAAGATGGCAAACATGTGACATAATTTCCCATTTTTTATGAGTAGATGGAGTCAAGAATAATTTAAAATGCATAATTATATAGTTGTCTCACCCAGCTATGGGTCACTACTAATGTACCTCTTCTCTGGATAATGTTGATTTCACAATGATCTCTACGCTCTGAAGTCAAGTAGCAGATGTTAAGTCACATTGTGCAAAAACTACTGACCTGACTTTTTTGGGTGAACTATGATGCAAGAGTAGTCTTCCATGTCACTGTTTATAACACAAGCTGTTATAGTTGGTTGGACATGCCACAAAAAACAATATGAGGCGTAAATTAACAACGTCTCCAGGCTCCGCTGGTTTGAAGACATTTGAAAATGTCAGCTTGGACTCTGGTAAATTGGAATGGATAATTCTCTGATTTTGTATTGGCTAAATGATTAATCAAAGGAGAAAATAATTAACAGGTGATTAAGAAAATAATCAGAAGATGAATCAATAAAGACAACAATCCATAGTTGCATCCCTGAATGGCACCATTCAAATCATATAAAGAAAACTGTTCAATTGTTATTTTTAGGCAATCAAACGTGTTGCTTAATGTAATATAGTTCTGATTGTGCGCAATAATAAAAGTAACCATTTAAATTTTCAAAGTTCCTTATGTTCCTTAAACCTGTATTAACTGAATGATCTCAAGTCTGAATGTAGATCTCTTCTTTTAGCTCTGATTTAGTCTCCACTCACTCAAAAAATATACATTATAAATTATCTGTCTCTATCGCTGCTAAATAAATACAAGTGTAAAAGAATAATTTAATGATTCAAAAATCTTAGCAGTGGTTTTGCCGAATCGTCCAATATCCTTTGTTTTGTCCCTGGCAGTGTATATATCACATGAACCAACATAAGGATGTCATGGTGTTAGAATACTAGGGAAGCAATCTAGTTATCTACATTATGTGATATGCACACATGCAACGGCCTTTTGGTTTCTTCATTAGTTGCCGGTAAACTTACAAAGTAGCTGAGATCACAAAATTACCAGGTCATGCAACAATCCATCTTGCCAGGCTTCCACAGTGGTTACAGACCAATCGACGTTTAATACTAGGTGTGTGTGTGTGTGTGTGTGTGTGTGTGTGTGTGAGAGAAGTGACGCCTGTTAATGAAGTTAGCACAGATGCTGCTAGCATCAGTTTTATCAGAGGTGGAGAGTATTTCTTGGTTGACAGAAGAGCAGTGCAATGACACTGAGGGCTTTTCTCCACAGGAAAGATGTTTTCACTCTTCCCACGACTGTCTTCATTAAGAGTTGGACTACATTATATGGCTCGTTGATCTGATTAGTAGAAATTCACCTGTGATAGACAGTGATGGAGACAGATGGGTTATTCAGTCACCCGGCAAGTATTTTTCTTTTTTTTCAAACAGTTTCCAACAACACAAGTTATGTCTACAGTACATGCATGCATTCTCAGGTACTTGTGTGTGGATGTGCACTCTGTATGCCAGTTTGGAAAGACAGACAAGACAATAACTGGTGAGGATGTAATTATATTTCAAACTACTACGCTACTTAGTCTTCATTGTGTGTGTAACCCTAGATCCCAAAGTAACAACATCTTTCCTTTTATATCTCTGGATTTGCAGAGCTGCTTTCACAGACGAGTCTTCAGACTTGTTAATGAGATCTATGGGCTATGCTCCAGTGACTACAAGAATAATTGCCTCCACACCAATGCAGATCTTGTTGCCCTGCATTTTGTCGGCTGGCAGGCATCAGCGGCGCCACCCACATTCACCTGAAGGAATTCAAGATCTTCATTAAAATGACGAAGGGGAGGGGGGTCCTGTTTCTTACATCACTGCTTCCCCTTACTCTCTCGTTTCCCTCATCACTGGCAACAGGTTTGTGTGAATACATCCATTAAATTGGATTCCTGGCCTGCAGGGAGTGACAAGCGGAAAGACGTGTTTGAACCAGGAAGGAAGGATGATGTGCATTTTGGGGGTGACGGGAAAACAGTCCCTGTAGTAATAACATGGCTATTTGGTCTGCTTAAGCCTCAATTTCCACAGTCCAAGCCACTGATGTGTTTCAGACACAGTCAATTTGGAGGATGGTTGATCACAATGAAATAGTTGTGAGAGCTGTCCAGTTTGGAGTGGAAAAAAGTCCCAAGAGTAATTTGTTTGCTAACTAAGAAAACTATTATTTGTACAAAAATGTATTTAGTATGTGTCACTGCTTTCCCCTGTGTCATTCCAACTTTTCATTATCACTCTGTAGCTCTCTGTCGCCTCTCTGTCTCTGCTTCTGCTTTACTCCACAAACCGGCATCTGAATGGGAACCAGACAAAGTGTTATGGTAAGTCCATCCAAGACTGACTCATTTCCCCATGCAGTGCTTCACAGAGTCACACACTTCTCACTCACACTGGAGTTTAATCAACAATGTGTAGTAACAATATTCCAGTCATATTATTCACCTCATGCTTTCCTGGACCTGAGCAGATGAGGTCCCTCCAGACCATTAGCTTCCAATTAAAACGGATCACAAAATGACTTGAATGCTCATTTAACTACTATTTTGGCAGGAGGCCATGAAATCGTTGGCTCTGTGGGAAAAAGAAGACATTGCATGCAAGACAGAATCGGCCTCATGTTTTCTTAATTGGATGTAAGCATACAACAAATCTGTCTGCTTCATGGAGTTCACACTCCCCTGATGCGTGGCTTATGGTTCAAGTGTCAAATATTTATTCTTCTTTACAAGACGAATAAACGCTGGGGCAGAAAAAAAGAATCTTGGGGGTCAAATACTCACTATCCTCCATGTTAAAGGAATAGTTCAATACAGCTGATTGAAGCTCATGGCCAAGTGTCAGTTGGGTTAGCTTAGCATTAAAACAAGGATAAACGCAGCATTGTCACTTTTCTTGGACTCTTCTTTGAGATTTCATTGCAGTGCACTGTGACATCTTGAATCATAACCCCATGTAGGACCACAATATATCGTTTGACACTTTTGTCAAGCAGTCAAACGAGATATAATGTGTCAATTACTGAGTTTGAGAGGTGCTGAAAGGCAGATTTTCTTATACTTGAACAGAACCACGCCAGCAGTTTTCCACCATCAGCCATTTCCCAAAATATAGAACTATCCCTTCTGTGTTCAGTCCTCCTTTCATTGTTACAAGATGAACAATGAGCTCAGTCTCTTTCTGAGACAAGACGGCTTGTCTGGTTGATGGACTGACATTGCCAAGCTCACACACAATGTCATGCTATTGATTTTACACGTCCTGGTGCAGTTTCCAACACTGCTTCGGTCCCAGCAAAGCTTTGGACCAGGATTGACTCTGTTATGTTTATATTTTATGATACAGCATGGCCCTTGTGGGATTTACAGGCAGGCACTGTGTGGCTGAAGATATCATAGAAGTGTAGCTGCCCTATTGCCTTGCACTTATACAGAAGTGTGACATGAGCCAGTGTGGTGTCATTTTTTACAGTCTTCCACCTCACAGTGATTGGTGCACAGCTGTGGGGCTGTTTATAAAGCAAGTAATAAAAGCGATTATGACATCATTTATACTTGATGCAAGAGTCATGATCGAAGCAGCCAGCTAATAAAATAAAAAAGATGCAACAGCAAGCACATAAGTACACAGATAACAACATTTCTACAGTCACCCCAGAGGCTCTGTGTCTAAACTTACTGTTGTGCTTTGAGCCAGCATGTTAACATGACCAATGTTAAGCTGCATTAGTCACTATTTTTATATCAACAATGGATAAAAATTACCCAATTTTAGTGTCTTTTAGCTCAGTGTTTTGGTTTTATAGGCAATGTTCAGCCGTTGTTAATTTTCCTGATAAACCCACCGAACATTGCCTGCCTCGCAGTGAAGATAAGCAAACTGAGTTGTATTGATCAAATATTGAGACCAACACAAAGCTGAAAACATGAACACGTGTTTGTTTGGTGGACAGAACCAAAACTCCAAATGGTTTTGCAACAGTGTGTTGAGTTGTGTTTGCAGTGGATTCAGCTACACAAAAGTGCCATAAAATCTATTAAATCTTATAAAAGTCTTTTTTTTAGCATGTTAGAATGCTGAGATTTGCTAATTAGCACTTAAAACTAAGGCTGATGGGAATGTCACTACTATTTAAATATAGAACAAATTGAAATTTTGACTTGATGAGGGTGCTCACTGAAAAGTCAGGGGATCACCAAACTAATTAGGATCCAGTCCGTGAGAAACAGAAATGTCCTGAGAAAACTTTATGGCAGTTCATGCAATTATTGTCGAAACATGTAAAACCTAGTGGCTCTTGGTAAAAAGTCTGTACTAAATCTGATGTCAAGCCTTCTACTACAGTGGTTACCAAACTTCTGGGGTCAGGACCCAGGTGATACTACAAATCTGAGAGACCACAAAACTGTTCCTCTAAGAAATGTGCCTCTAATCTTTGCCTTTTTCTTGTTTTTCTTTTCTTTTCTTTTTTTTTTTTTGCTGACCTCTTCATAGCTCTTCTAATTATTTCAGATCAATCTGCCTGCTGTGTTTCACCATGAAACCCTGATCCAGCCCTTTAACCTCATCTCTTTTATGAATACAAAAAAAAAAAAAAAAGGTTGGGAGCCAGGTAGATGTGGTGATGCTTCACTTTGATCTGCTGGTGGCACTGGACAAGACAAGGAATCCATCCATCTATCCATCCATTCATGTGTCTGAGCTTTTAACCCTACCTCTAAGGCTGAACATGGCATCCTGGCGGAGGAAGCTCATTTACGGCCACTTGTATCCACGATCTCATTCTTTTGGTCACTACCCAAAGCCCATGACCATAGGTGAGGGTTGGAAGAGAGCTCTTGATTTTCCAGTCCACAAATGATCCAATATTTCCTGAAACATTTCATTGTGGTGGACTGCCCAACTGACCTCATCTCCAGAGCTACGCTGCTAACGTGACCACGAGCAAATAATAAATAACATGACCTTGGCCAGAAAAGTCTTTTATGATGCATACTCACTTTGTGTTCTTGGCCAACAAAAGTCAGAAAGCATAGTTTGGTTAAACTCACACACTCACAGGCTTGTTTAATGTCATTTGATTTGATGATAGCTAAAATGTCAGCACAGAAACAGAGACTACCAACTGGGAGATACAGCATTACTATTATTATGAAAGGTGGACCTAGCAGTACAGTATATGCAAGCATTATTTGACTATGATTCATGGAGGGTAGCTACAGAGGGACACATGCTACTGGTAATGAGGAAGAAAACATGACAGAGGAATCTGCAGTGTCACTTTGTTCATACTCTTGCTTCTCTGGCAGAAGAGATAGCAAAAAGTGAAGTTGTTCCCAATTTATAGGTTCACCGATCAGGACTGTCAATGAAAAATACACCAATATAATAGAGTGGAGGTTTAACCTAATTAAGTGTGGGTGTTTGGTATCAACAACAGAAACTCAATGTCCCTTTGACTGTGACCAAATGTCATAGCTATTTCTTTTCACTCTTATGTCAAGGTTTTTCCTGCCAGCAGCTGTTTTTGTGACATTAAGCACCTGTGTTTGTTTATGTATACATCCTGCCTTATTTACAGTATGATTAAGCTGGCAAGGTTAAAGAAAAAAATAGTCCTTAGAGAGAAAGAAAGCTGTAGTAGAAAAATACTTGAAGGAGAAACAGATGCTGATATGATATCATTGTGTCACAGCTCGACTCAATAGCTTTTCCCTGCAGTCTCCTTCAACAGGTGAGCGTGAACGTGCATGAGGTGCTCAGGTGACTTCACTCACCCGTGGGGGATTATCAGAGGCCACTAAGGAGTATACTGGAGTTAATTACTGAAGCTTTAAGAGGGAAAACAAATGGAATACTACATAAATTATCTCATCAATGCGTGTTATGTTAATGTAATTATGACAACGGTACATCTGACAACAACCTAATACTAGTTTCTACTCTAACTGCGTAGGTGGAGGGACAGGTATTAATTTATATCCACATTTTATGAGGTCAAATGGGTCCTGTTTTTATTACCGCGAGTCCTAGGTTTACCATTATTTACAGAAAAAGAAAACCCGGCCATGATGAGACAACATGAAGCGCAGCGTGTGTATTGTAACCTGGAATATTAGGATCAGGAGGCAGGCTGGGAAATAAGGTGGAAAAAAAGAGCCACAGCACTACATTTGATAAAGCACAACAATTTGTAAAGTAACAGCAATCAGCTGTGTTGCTTGAGCCTGTGTCTCATATTTCTCAGTTTGGATCCTGGATTTCAAATAACAAATTGATTTGGTTCCAGTTAGTACATTTCTGTGTCTTTTTGAGTAAAAGCACGAACATTGTGGACCTGTGAAGACCTCTAGTTTACCCTCTAATAGCCTCAAAACCTGTTCAGAGTGTACCCTGACTCTGAGCCACTGTAGGGACAGGCTGCAGCCCGCAGTGACCCTGTACAGGATAAGCATGTCCAGGAAAAGTAGTCCATGCATTTGTCACGTCTAGGCTAGATTACTGCAATTCTTTATTGTTATCCTTGTAAGACTATTAAGACTCTTCAGTCGAAGCAGAATGCTGAAGCATGTGTACTGACAGGGACTAAAATCAAAGATATTATATATTCCTCCTAGTTTTAGCTTCACTGCACTGGCTCTCCGTACAAAAAAAAAAAAAAATCCAGGTTAGAATTTGAAGTCTTTCTCCTTACCTACAAAGCTCTTCATGGCTACACACCATTATATCTTAAAGAGCCCACAATGCACTAATACCCCACTGAAACACTGTGCTCCCAGAATGCAGGATTAGGCAGACACCCTCTCCACAATTAAGAGTAGGATTAAGATGTTACTGTCGATAGAGCTTATAGTGAGGGCTACTTCAGGTAGTCCTTCCCATTATACACTGAGCTCTTCTCCCATTAATACATGTTACTAACTCAACTTCTTCCTCAGAGTTTTTGTACTTTCTCGTCTCACAAGTTCCCATCGATCACGTTTGTGCATGCTGCTGTGGTCCTGCTTGATACCCAATACGGATGTTATTGTTAATATTATTGTTGCTCTACTTCCTCCCTCTTAAAACCGTTTGCAGCAGATGGCGGCCGTTCTTGAGCCGGATTCTGCTCGAGGTTTCCTTGCCACTGTTGCCAAGCACTTGTTCATGCTAGGAATGTCAACATTCATTCAACAATTCATTGATTTATTTTCTCTCAATAAAACATTTCTTTTTTTTTTATGTAATACTGACAAGACATCACATTTCATCATTTTTGTTTTGTTTGGGCACATTCATCTATTTTCTGTAACCACGATCCCAGCTGACAGTGGGTGTGAGATGGGGTACATCTTGGGCATTAAGAACTAAGACTGGCAGTGGAGGTGTAGGCTATTACAGACAGACCCAGCCACACAGAGAAGAGAGGTTGTGTTCACACTGTGAATATTTAACATAACTAATGAAAATATTCCAAGACTTCCTCTAAGTCTCTACTCTATACTGGAAGAAAGGGAGGATTGCTGCAGACTGGCACCAAGATATTTAGCAGCCTACCATGAGCTATTGTTTATTTATACTGTACACAAAGGTATTTGTTTTAATTTGCTTTAGTAACATTTTATTGCTCACATTCATGCGCGAGCGAGAGGAATCTAACCAGGGACTGTCAAGCTTCTAAGTACTCGAACACAAGGACAAATCTGTAATGCTAAAAGCTGAACTACATATTTGAATCATTAGCTGTCATCACTGGGGACTAAAAGCACCATTGTCAGTACAGCTGCATGTTTCTTTCTGTTTAAATTGAACAGGATGTTTGTGTTAAATGTATTCAATTTTACAGAATTAAGCCAGCCATAGATGATAGATGAATGTACCATGTACTGCACACTACATGGAAAAAATACCAGGGGCTGTGTTGTCGGTGGCATTTCAGATAGTGATGAGACTTTAAATACAAATCAGGAAGTCCAGTTGTCCAGGGTGAGTTTTAAGTTTTTTCAGATAATACAATAAAACTGGATTTAACAAGTAACACAATAGTTCACAATAATGATTATTTTATCTTTTACTGCGATGATGCTTAGGTAAACAGTAGAATTATGTTTCAATTTCAAGGTAATCTACTAGGAGAGTGTGTTTGTGCATGCATTTAATTGGCTAGTTTAATCAGGAGAGACAAGTGAATGAAGTGCAACCCCCATCCCCAGACTCCGGACACTGGTGGTGGCAGCTGATGGCTCTGTTAAGGATGATGGTGAATGAAAACATGCTTATGAATCTTCGAAGACTGGGCAGAGAAGGAGAGGTGGAGGCGTGTGCTGAAGGAGTGAGAAAAAACTATTTAAAAAGACAGCAGCAATATATAGGCTAACAATGCATGTGTGTCGCTCTGGATAGATGTGACCAGCTGATAACGTGATTGACAGCACGAAATAATGACAGCAAGGAGATAATGTGAGTGTGTGTGAGAGGAGAAAGGGTTTGATTTTGTATAAGAATTGTCTGGATTTGTAGTTGGTCTTCTCTTTAAACGCCGATACGTTTAAATTTTAGTCAATGTGTCAGCTCACACAGTCTCTGGTCCCACTGCGCTTGCGACTGGCAACTCTCCGCAACACATATGCAGAGCTTCTATTTTTCACAATTCAGCACAGAGCAGATTGTGAGGGGAAGGGAATCGGCTACAGAATACAAAATAAAACCCTGGTTTATTTTCAAAATAAAATACTCAAGTCAAGTTTCATTATAAGAACACATCATAATGGGCGGGGTCGACCTGAAGTCAACAGGTGAGAGGTTTTCAGGCGTCATTTCACCCCGTTGACGCCATGGATGAGGAGAAGTTGATTCTGGAGGTCCAAAATCAGTCTATCATTTATAAAACCTCACATCCTTTTTATAAGGACACAAGAAAAAAGATGCGGCGTGGAATGCCATCGCGGGCCGGAGTCAAAGAGACTACAGCCGGCAATATCACGTGATTATGCGTGAATTCGCGAGATCTTGTGCATTCTCGTGATGCTCGGTGACCAGTGGAGACGCACCAGTGCGCATCACAAACGGATTATGTGTGAGTTGGCGGACGGCGGAGTATGCATTCCGGAACGGAGCCGTTCTGCATGCAGTGTATTTTCGGTGTTAGGCAATTTAGTGATTTAGTCTCTTGACTGGTCTTGAAATAAAATCCAGAGTTCTGTTTGTCTGAGTATTGTCTGATTTAACTTCCTCACCGCAACTAATTGCTTGATTAATTCCATTTGAAAGTTGCGTTTCATTTCTATTTTGAAAGTTTTGTCACATCACATCATCATAGTAGGTCATTCAGAGCTCTTGAGATGAGACCTTCTAATGACTGAATGACTGAACTCAAACAGAAATTAAGGTCTTTAGAGACTCCTCCTGTCTCTGCAAGAAAGCAGTCCTCCCTGCTTGGTGGTATCCCTGTCTATCCTTACATGATTGGTTGCACAACATGCACATGACATTCACTGCCTCCAGGGAGCACTCATAGCGCACCGTATTACTTTAACAAAAAAAGCTCACATCATTTACTTAAAAGAGCCGGCTTTTTGAACCGGCTCGTTCGCGACTGACACATCACTATCTCAGAGCCGTTCGAGGACTCTGCTACTAACACCTACCACCAGGTTGGTCCCACCTACATTAGTTAACCTGTTACTTAATGTGTTTGAGATTTTGACGAGAACTGATACCTGTTAATGACTGAAACCGATATGATTAATCGACTAGTTGACTACTTCTTTGGAGTAGTGGATGACTACTTAAATGCAGTAATCATCAATTATCTACATTGTTGCACCATACCAGGAACAAACAAACACAGCCTACCAAAGTCTGAAATATGAAAGATTAATAGCTACAACCTATGGCTGAAGCTTTGCTTCTGAGCAAAGCCCCAGAGAAGAGATTTTATCCATTGCTGCAGATTATCAGTGGCCTTCGTCAGTTGTTGTCCTCAGTGCCCGCTCACAGAGAGGATAGCCAGCTATCTTGTGTTGTTGGGTGGAGTATGCTGTAAAAAGCTCTAAAGTCCAACTCACAAACAGAAAAACAAGTGGCAGGGACAGGAACACTAAATCAAGCTCATAAAACACTAGGCAAGTCCATTTCACAGCACTGTGGAAGAAAATCGGCTGTCTGGGTGCCTTGTACTTGTTTCACTAATGGAGAGATGAATGCAGTGTATTTCAGGACTCGCTAAAATGAGCAGGGAACTGATAACAAAGCAACAAATACAAAGGCACTGTATTATATTGAAAACAGAGCGACCTATGAGACAGCATCCTCAGCATTGAAAGGAAAGGTCAGATTGACGCCGCTGTTCTCTCTGCAAGAAAGCAGCTGTCCCCAGGGTCAGCCATAAACACATGTTATTTATTCAGCGGGACTTAATTAAATATGCCCGACTCAGTGTAGAATGTTAGCTGTGATTTCTCGAAGGAGGCGGCAGCGTGATTCACATTAATTCATCATCCAATAAATAATCCTCAGGTGCACAGCGTCATCGTCTGCCAAGTTTGCAGCAAATAGAGACCATCTGCTGTTTTTTATCCAAACTTGATTGAAATGACAGGCTTCTAATGAAACGATATAAAAAGAAATGCTTCCTGCCAATAGGGAACTTTGATTCATGTGACCAGAAAAAGAGTGGCAGAAGAAGGACGTGGAGGGGATGAAAGAGGATTTCCTGGTTAGGGTGCAGAAAGAAGCTTAATAGGTGTTAAAGCAGAAAGTTTGTCAAACAAAGCCTTTCCATCAAGACCAAACCTCAGGATAACAACCACTTCACTGAGGATTTTTTACTCATTGAAATTTCCCAGAGCACCGACGTTGCCTCCCAGTTCTCTCCAAACTCTACAGGGGGGGGCTCACCATGGCTCCTTTGTCTTTCTCTCTCTCTGTGTTTTGCCCTGTTTCCTCTCACACATGTGAGTTTGCATGCTGCACACATTCGTGCATAGTCGATGCAAGGGATGATCACGCTGTGCTTCCCTTTTGGACAACTGTTCTATGTTCTAATGACAATATGTTGCAGGTTTGTTATACATATTCATAGTTAATTCATTTTTCCCAGCTCAACACACATAAAAGCTTTGAAGTTTCACAAGCAGTGGCTTGCAAGTGGGAGTTCTTCTGGTGATGGCAATGACATGCAATCAACTTCATGATTCATGCAGAGCCATAGAAAAAAAAAAGAGACAAAAGCTGCAAAGCGCCATGACATTACTTTTTCACAAGGTAAAATAGAAAACTTTAATTTATGACATGGTAAGTGCCTTTTGTGATCACTGTACTGTAGTCACTGTAGTCAATAATAATAAAGCCAATACAGTATTGTTTAACAGTGTAATGTATACATTTTGTCACCACATACAAGAATTGATTGTGATTGTTTTTCTTTACAATTAACACAAATTAAACATTTTTTTGCTGACCTTGTCCACAGCAGTGCTTCGTTCTAGTTCCATGCCAGGAGTTTTGTTTGGTTCTCCAAACTGGGAGCACATGGACTGCCATCTACTGTAGGTAACACACTTCCTAACTACCCCTTTAACCCCTTCGACCCAATAACGTTTTAGAGCACTGATTCTATATTTCACTATAGCACCTGGGAGTGTTCATCATTTTAAAATCACTCGTGTACAAAAACACATAAGAGAAGTCATTAGCTTTCCTTTGTAGATACAATTTAAATTGTTTAAGTTATTATTAATGACCACAACTGGAAATATGCATCCTTATGTTGATATCTATGATTTTTTTCAGTATGCTTCCACATGGTTTCCTCTGTATATCTAAAACTAGCTCCGTCGACAAAACATCCCATTTTATAGAAGCCGTAAAATTGCGCTGTAAGGGAGCTCCTGATCCACTGTGCATGGTGTAAAGCCATGAACACGTGAGTTCAAGCATTTTTGCAATCACCATCTGTAAACAGCAGGACTTGCCAGGCTCTCACTGCAGAGAAGCAAGTTTAGGGTTAATGGAACTGAGCCATCATTAGTGTTATTAAACACCTGTGTGTTTCTGGCTTTGACCAGTCAAATGTCTGCTGTGCAACCAGTCTATTTGCAACACAGTTTCCAGCTCTCACTGTGGGTTTATGGATTTATTATGATCTGCAAACTCCAGGCATCACACTTTTCTTGCAGCCTGCAGGATTCTGACGGTTTGTGCTGGGTGGCACTATTCTGCCAAATTTACCCAAAGTTGTAAAGGAGAAGAAAATATAATATTAAAGCTGGAGGCAGCGAGGTACGGGCCCTCACACGTGCGCACGTCGCGGTAGGCGCTGGACGCCGTCCCACGCACATCGCACACCTCGCTTTGTAGAGTAGAGCAGGCCGCAAAAATCACATGTACATCACGACATCACAACAAGAAGCTGCAGCTGGGCATGACGGAGGTGTGTAGCGAATTTGGTCCGCCTATGCAAAAGTATCCCCAATGGCAGGGGGGTTTTGAAAATTTGTAGGGGGCACTATAGAGCTATTTAGCTCCGCCCACACACAATACCCTTCACATATGTACAAGGTCATCAGGGTGGATGTGTGTGCCAAGTTTCATGACTGTGCGATGATGAAAAGTTGTTCAAACTGCAAACGCCATCACACGACTTTCGCCCCCTGGCCACGCCCACAGTGTATGAGGTGGCATCATTGTTTTCACCAGGAAGTATCACCAAGTCCTGAAGCCCTACATGAGCCAATCTGATGACACTGCAGCGATCCAGATAAGCGTGACACCTTGACATGTGAAGCGTGACTTTTCCAACCACCAGCAGGTGGCACTATAGGTGAGTGTGAATATGAGCATATATACGCATTCAGGCCATGCCCAGTGTCCACCCTATGATGTTTGGTCAGGATAGGACAATGTATCCACAAGTTATACTGTGTAGGCCAGCAAGACTGTGTTCTGTGGCGAGTAGTGGTGAGTCGTCCAAGTTTGAGGCATTGCCACGGCCATGCCGTTCAGACTGATGTGGAAAAGTTTTTATCAACTTTTAATCCCCCATGGCTTAAGAGTAACCTGGCCAAGTTTGAAGCCGTTAGCATTTAATCTGTAGGACGAGTTCGATCATATGCGAGGTGTGGAAATAGGCAAAAATGGCGTCCATAAGCATTTTTGTGCGTCTGGGTATGACACATGCGTGTACCGAATTTTGTTGTCCTACGCCAAAGTCACCCCATTTATTTGCCTTTTTGGAAAATTTGTACGGGGCGCTATAGAGCCATTTTGCGACCCCAATGCACGTGACCGCCAAATTATCAAATTTTTTCACAGGCATGACGCGCCGGCAAAAATCTGTGACTTTTCGCACGGAATTCGTCCCAGAAGACGGAGAAGAAGTAAAAGAATAATAATGCCTTCAGTTCCAATAGGTCCTCACACTGCTGTCAGTGCTCGGGCCCTAATAAAAAGAAATTACAAATACTGTAAACTTAATTTACTAAACTGATTTGAATTTATTCACTTTATCAACACTATGTTTGTCCTGTAAGCAGAAAAAAAAGTGTGGCTCTTCCTCATGAAATCTAAATATTCTTTTGCAGTCCCCATGAGGGGAGAGCAGTCTTCAATAAAATGGAAACAAAGTCCTAACATGGTTTTATATTTTGATTTCAAACAAGCCTGGAAGTAAATGCCTTTTCAGTTTTGCCTGTGGTGACCTGTGGCTGGAACTTATTTTTAGAAATGAAGACAGAATATATATACAACAGAAACAGAAAGAGAGCGAAAGTGAAGATCAACAAGTCACTATTGATTAAGAATAACCTGCCATTCTACAGCAGAGCTCCCAGAGCTGGAGGGTTGCAGTGAGACGTGGAAAAGGTCAGGCCTCTCTGACATGTAAAATGGGAACAGACCATGATATTCCCTCCTCAGATGGCATGCCTGCACCCTGTGATAGTATCAAACCCATGGACCTGTGTGGCTCTGTATCCAGCCAGCCACAAAGAAGTGATGAGGTCCCTGTGTGCCTCGGTGGCTGTCACGACCAATAAATCTTCCCTGGTGAGAGTCAGGGGCTGGGATGTACTAATTGCTTTATTGATTTGGAGTTTTGCTCCACGACAGCGCCTGATAAACACATCAGGAGGACAAGGGAGAAAGCACATGGGCTTGGAGAGCTTTAGCTTTCACCCCTATCTTTTCTAAAGGCAGGGAAACTAAGCTTAGGGAGGTGACAGACCTTGTAGAGAATTTTTTTTTTTTTTTTTTTTTGCTTAAACACCCATCACTGGCTATAAATTTTCACTAAGAGAGAACATGCTGTCAGAGCATCTGCCGAGGTGTTCCTCCAGGTGATGCTGGAGTAGGCGTGGAGAAAATAAGGGACGAGTCACAAACAATATCACAGGGATGTTTGTCTTGCACGCCTCACTCTGCTTTCCTTGTGTTGTAACAACAGAGCAGAGATCCAGCTTTGTGATTTAATTAAAAAGGGATTTGGCATCATTTGTCTGCCTTTGTTTGGTTATGCATCACTGAGTGTGTTAAAGAGAAGGTAGAACAACTAAAGCAGAGTGGTCTGTCAAGCACAGCTTAATTTTAATATCTAATTGACTTCATTTTTAATGAGAACCACAGGAGATTAGTTACAGCCTTTAGGACAATTCCCTCTGACAACAATCAAATACCTTCAGGACAGCTCTGGCTTAATGTAAATTATATCTCGCGCCAGCGAAAACTACAGATAATTGTTTTCTTGCAGTCTTATGAATATTCTGTTAACAGCTATCTGCAAGTATTTTCATGTTGACAATGAAGAGAGTTTATCTCAATACCCAAACTCCTAATATTTATATACCAGTAGTGAATGGAAACCGTGTAATTTGAATTTTCTACATGTCTGTTTAAATAGACATAAACTTCCATCATACTGGGTCCATTAAAAACAATCTTGGACATATTTGTGGAAACTGCATGTAAGCCTTGAGTGCAGACGTTGCTAGGAGACTGACACGGACAGTCATAGCCCTATAGCCAGTGAACACTGATACAAGACTTTTTTTTAATTAGTCATGTACCGTTAGTGATTTCGACCATCTGTCCCCTCATAACATTGAACAATCTCTTGCCGCTGCAAGGACTGAGTGTTCGTACATTCTACCAAATGAGCTAAACGACACCCCAACATTCAACAATCTCGTCTTGCTGTCAAGTTTATATTCCGCTCGGAAAGAGGGACCTTGCACGTACAAGGTAACGAACTTCCACTCAGATGCTAGTTAGTTTAGTTTGTTTAGCACTGATTCCCAGTAGACGTTTATTCATTATTGATACACTCACTCATTATTTCTACATCTGTGTTGTCATCGACAGCCTCCACACACTCAGCGCTGTGTTTTTTTCGATCGACGAAGACTGACACAAACAGTTCTGCAATGTTATCGAGTAGTTTAATACACAGTACACACTCTGGCAGATGGTCAGTGCTTAACTTTATAAATCTCAGGAGGCTACAGCATAAGTTTATACTCTTGCTTGTGCTGCATTTTTTTTTTTTAAGGTTCAGTGCATATGTAAAAAAAATTTTTTTTTAAGTTTCGAAAACAACTTTCAAAACAAAAAATTACTACTTTTATAAAAAAGGGATAGCTCCGTAACTTGGGTTAAACCATCCTGCAAAGAGCCAGTGTTTGTCGTGGCAAATTCAGGCAAATCATCAGGGTTCATCCTCTAAAACCATGAAATTACAAAACAAATACCAGTACAAAATGTCATGACCATTCATCCAATAGTTGAAATCGTTCAGTTCTATACTGGCATCTCTTAAGCCACTCCCTTAAAGTGGCTAAAAATACAGCACACATGTTGTTATCAGCTGCATTTTAGCTGCAACATACATAGAGCACCACACACGTCAGCCTTTTGCTTGAGTACTCATTTCTGCTGCCATCTGTTGCAGAGATATCAGACAGATTTGTCTCAGAAAAAAGAAAGGTGAGAATATGTAAAAAAAAAAAGAAAAAAAAAGATATCTTGCCACTTTGAAGTTTCTGCCCTTAAAAATGACAATACAAGTCATACAGATGACAGAATGCCAACTTGTTAAGGTTGAAAAGGAAACAGACCTACCTGTATTCTTTAAATCACACACTCGATATCTGCACACTTACAGAATGTGTAAAATATGCTCAAAAACAGGCAGGCGACAACCTAACACAATCACATTTAAACAAGTGCCCAGTGACTCATTTTTTAAACATGTGTGCATGATGGCTGAGATTTATGACATTTACTTTTCACAAGTATGCAGCTTTCCAAGTTTTATTAGGTTTTCATATTCCCACCTGCCAAAACTATTTTAGTGTCCGTATACGTATATATAGTGTATGTATAGCTGAGCTAGAACATGAATAAAAAGTAAAATACTGCTGCCAGTACTAACTCAGTAACTCCTACCACAAGAAGCAAATTGACATTTGTTTAAAGAGAGCATGGAATGACACTACTGTTCAGAAATTCAGACTTTTTCTTTTATTATGTTTACAGCATGTTCAGCAAATTGAGTCATGTCAATAGGTCGTTTGGTAGGTCAAGTTCTGAGGAAATATGCACACAGAAAAAAAAAAGAAATAAAATGAGAAAATGGTCTCTCTCTACTCTGTGATGAACTGATGACCTGTCCAGCGTGTACCCTGCCTCTCGCCCAATGTCAGCTGGGATTGGCTACAGCCCCCTGTGACCTTGATGGATGGAAAATAAATCGAAGGATGAAAGAATGAATGTTCTCTCTCTCTTTCATGTTGAAAGTAGATTCGCAATGCCCACTGGGAAGTGGGAAGGGAGATGGAATGTAGTCAGTGTATTGCTTTTGCCTTAATAGTTAGTCTTGGATAAAATATAAGCAGACTTGCAAAGGGGAGCCTCTGTGATCACTATGATCCAGGGAACTACATATGTGTTGGGCTGGGTTCGGGTCATGGTTTTAGGCCTGTGGAGACCTCTATACTGCCCCCAAGCATCCACAAATAAAATAAAATGAGCAGATACTGCTATAATAAATAAAATCAATAAATAAACTACCAATACTAATGTTACTAACAGTGTATGTAACGTTTTGTTTATCTGCTCTTCATTATGTTTGAGTACGGACTGCAAATAAAATAGCAAAAATGATTCACATTACAAAAGACTAATCAAACTTCCTGCACTGATACATTCTTAACAAGTAGACTCTCATACAGAACGTGTTTGTGCACAATTAACAGTCTGCTCTTTTTTGCTCTACTTCAAATCATCATAATGAGAAACAATAATAGAACTTGACAGATCTTCGGACGCGTCTTTTGATTTTAATTCAAACTAACTCGCCGTGAATGTACAACGAGCTGTAGGACTGCTATCAAAGTCTCTGCAGCCAGTGGCAAGCCAGATCTGTTCTGAATCATCCATACTGATACAGTATAAGCATGTCGTGTCTGTTTCATTTGAGAAAGACAGGCGCCTATCTGCTTTCAACAGATTTCTATGACTGTTCTGCTTTATGTTAGAGCAAGTGAGATAAAAAAAAACTCCCACAGTTGTTCAGTTCTTAAGCAAGTGATACTGTGTATCCACATATTTTAGCTGGGGATGTATTCCATACATTAGGCCTATAGTATATCCAGCCTAGTTTGTTATCGTTATTTAAGTAACAGATGGAAATCCTGCATACCAATGAATGGAAATCATTGACTTACTGAAGGAACTGCACAGCCACAAGCTAGAGGTGTGATGTCAGCATAAAATGCCATATGGAAAGAGGGAGCAGAATATGACCCTGAGCTGTAAAAAATAAATGAGAGAAAATAAGCTAATTAATGGGTAAATAAAGTCTCAGGTGACAGCAGTTAATGCAATTTTATTCTGCTAATAAATCTCAAAGGGCTCTCAGGCTTTACATGCATATTGGTGATAATGACTCACCGGAATAGATTTACGAATTGGAACACAAACTAATATTGGCATCTTCTTGGATTTGTACTTAGTACTTGGCTGACTTACATTCATTTGCATGGAGTGCAGTTTACCTTCTAAAAAATGGGCTAAATTACTGTAATCTTGTGAGATTTCATAAATTTCATTATAAGTGGTAAAGGCATAGGCAGATCGATAATGTAGACCTCCGTGAGCAGATTTATGACAACAAAGTATTGAATTTCAAGCAACAGTGTATTAATGTGCAGAGGTTTTTGCTGCATTTAAACAGGACATGTGTTCTGATGTCTCTCTTAGATGTTTTAAAATAGAAAATTGATTATCAGAGATGAACTGCGTCTGACTGAATTGGAACCCCTGACTTTTCCTCTAGCACTGAGGTTCACATTTGTAGTTTTTAGTGCAATGATAATTAAAGGCTGTGCCATTCTTTTAAGCACATGTATTATTACTGATGTATTTATTAGCACCACTCAAGGCGGGAAAAGTTCCATCTCTGCAAACATTAAACAGTACGTTCTGCAATCATTATCACAGATCACAAGATGCTGTCTGTCCTTCAGTCCCAGTGATGGGAATGAAAGCCTTATGTTTTCTGAATCACTTCTGCTAATGCAACAGTCACACCGCCAAGCGAAGGTTGCTGATGCACTACTTCTAGGACTAGATGGTAAACTGCCATAGTCAGAAGCCTAAATGTTAAATTGCTAGCCAGCTGAGGTAATGAATTGATATTTTGTTCACCATTGCACAACATTTTGTTTATTAAAGGTAAATGAAAAGAAAAGAAAGCTTTATTAGCTAACAAACTGGCTAAGGGTCTGTTATTATGTTATTATGTTATCTGATTAGTGTAGCTGATAACCAGACGATAAGCTGACACACATCATTTAAAATATGTACCGTATTTTCTGGACTGTAGAGCGCACCTGAATATAAGCCGCACCCACTGAGTTTTTTAAAAAGTATAAAAATTTACATATACGATATCCAGGTTGAGAAATACGATATTTACCGGATACACAGAAAGATTTTGTACCGTAAATGTTTATTTATATACCTGAACTGATTGTTGCCACTGCCGTCTCACCATGGATTCATTGATGCCAAGCTTACGTGCACCAGTTCTATTTCCTTCCTGGATAGCCAGATCGATGGCCTTCAACTTAAAAGCTGCATCATACGAACTTCTTCGTGTGCTTTCCATGATGAGGGGGTGAAAATAATTTGCTGTTAATAATTCGTCGCGCGTGTTGTGTTGCATGTGCTAAATAAAAACTAGCGTGTTCTTCTTTGCACTGACTTCCCCTGTCTGTCTCGTTTCTGCACTTCCTGTTAGAGCGCCCCCTGGCGGCTGAAGAAAAATATGTATATGTGTATAAGCCGCATGGTTCAAAGCGTGGGAAAAAAGTTGCGGATATAGTCTGGAAAATACGGTACTTGTACCATCCATTCCTGGCTGCATATTTAACAATCGAGATAGTGTTGCACAAAACCTGGTGCCATACAGCTGTGTGTGCCTTGAGTTTGTGTTGTGATTTTGACTTTTAAATTGCGGTTCCAGTTGTGTCATTATAAATGAAAAAACAGACAGGAAAAGAAGGCTGTACAGTTGACATAGCTTCACTCGTTTATGATGCCTCCACAACCACATAGATGGAAAGTTAACCGGTCACTCCTCAGATTTGTTGTTGTAGATTAAGTCAGTAAAGCAGTTTTGATATGAGTGAAACTTTGCATGTTTCAACTCAACTCATCTAATTTGAATATGAAGTGTCTGGGATATTTTAAGAAAACTGCAGGATATTCACAAATGTTGGTATTATTAATATGATATTCAGGTTCTGTGCTCTTAAAAAAAACTTCAGTCTTTTACCCAGTGCTGCTTATTGATGTTTTGGGACACTCAGAGTTCATTTCTCACTACCTGCAGAGCTAAATTTGTGTAGTCTTGGGAAGTATTATCATTGCATTTTTTAAAATGGTTTCCTTTATGTGCTTTCATTTCTAAATAATGAAAATGTCCATATTCAAGCTATCGTGACACGTCAAGGTGCTTTCCATCCAAATGCTAATTTTGCCTCACAAGCTGCACATCAAGCAATCCTGGTCTGCTGAACAGAAGCCTTTTCCGTTTTCTGTGCCACATTTCTGTTTTCTTTCTGCGTGTGTGACATTGTTATCCGCATACTGTATGTCCTTGCAAAATCTTTTACTCTATGGATATCCAATGGAAATAGGGCAAGTGATGTTCCCTCATAAACCGACTCATGAATTGTACAACATGAAAGTGTCAGATGGTGCATCCTAAATCATAAAACATTCATAATGTTGTGGGCATATTTGCACATATGAAATGCACAGACTGATGAAATTGGTCTGTTATATTTGATTATGCAATAAGACAGGCATATGTTGATGAACCCCAATTCCCTTTAAATGGCAGATGCATGCACAGAACTTTAATTAACATGAATTAACATAATGGTGCTGCCTCAGAAACTCCATAATCCTAAAGTGGTGGTAAAAAAAAAAAAAAGTGAAACAGAAGAACTTCAGTGAAAGTGAGACAATAGTCAGAGCTGCTGGGAGAGAAAGCAGCAGAGGCATTATGGCCCCACAAAAGATGATATATGGAAGGAGATCATGAAGCAGTTTAATGCCATTACATCCTCCCAGAGAACCACGAAAGAATGTTATAGACAGTGGTTTGATTTAAAACCATTCGCTAAATGGTGCATTGCAGCCAGCTGAGAGAATCGAAAGGTCTGAGGATAAGAGTGTTGGTCTGCTGTCCCCAAACTGCTGCCTCATTGGGGATGTGTCAGTTCCTGGCAGTGATCCAGATGAGGACAGTGGCATTATGCCACATACAGCAGCTGACTGGTGCAAAGGGACAGACCTCACTGAGCTGTGGGTTAACTGTGCAACTCTCATTTTCTTTTTGGTACATCTGTTTTAGGTGAAAGTACATCATCCAGTCATTAATTTCAATGATCTACAATGACTTCTCAGATTCATATTTTGCCTTTACACGTTTGGAGCAAAAATGTAAAAATTCAGCACAAAAGTTTTTCAAACGGCCTTGAGGCAAAATATAAACTGTAGAGTCAACATAGTCTAAGTCAGGTCAATAAAGAACAGATGGTTGCAAAATGCATCTGCATGAACAATCCGTGTGGAGTTCAAATTTGGCAAACTTCACATGAATTTGTAACACTGACCAATAGCAAGCTTTTAACTCGTAACTCTTAAGCTCCTAAAAGTGCTGACCTCTGAAAGCCCAAAATAGAGGAAACTATCATAGCTCATGATTAGTTCTGTTGCACCATTCACTTATATTCAGCCACATCAGGAGTAAACTGTTGCACAAAAAAACAATAGTTGACAGCAAAGCTAAGCTAAGCTGAATCTGCTGTCATTAGCAAGCTTGTTAACCCATTAAGCTGTATTTCCCTTCTTTAATAACATTTTATTGAATGAAATGGTGTACAATAGCAGACAACATAACTACAGCCTTTGATACAGTTGACCTCTAAATTCTTTAGACTTCACAGTTTAATTGGTCTCTCTGGCACTGTTAATAATTGTGGTGTTCCCAAAGGTTCAATTTTAGGTCCTGAGCTTTACATTGCTACGTCTCCTGGTGGCCCAGGGGCAATTGATGCCTTTTTAACTACATTTTAGACATCAAGTAATGCTTTTTTTTTGCTTAGAGAAAGAAACTAAATAAAAAACTGCAAGCACTGGCACTGAAGAAGAGGCAGGGATTATTATGAGAAGTGCCGTACAAATAAAATCTGATCATTAAAAAAGGTCAGAAAATCTCAGCACTGTTCTTCAGAAAAGATGCATCCACAGACCTTGTTGATGAGTTTCTGGATAAGAAAGATAAAAAAAAAAAATAAAGAGACAAAAAAACAGAAGACTAAATAGACAAGCTCGGTGAGATGAACAGCAACATCCTGTATTCATGGTGAACATCAAAACATCACTGCATAGGTGCACACTCTGACAAACAAAAGAACAGCAAAATAAATTGTGCAGAAAATATGTTTGGCAGCTACAACTAGAAGTACGACAATCGTGGATAGCGGCTGTGATCGAACAGCCCTCACATTTACCTCTGCCGTGTTTATCCTCGCTTGAAGAGAAGTGAAATGGTGTCACTCTCACTCTCACACAGAGACTGTCTGAAGTACTTGACTATAATTGCCAATAAACAGCACCTTGTGAAATGGACTGAATTCATTTTCTTGTCTCTTCAAGCATTGTCCTCTAGTCTCCCCTTATTTCACCAAGCGGAGAACTAATTCACTCTCACTTCAGGGGCTCTTTCTGCTTTATCTCATGGATTACAGGGAGCTGCAAAATCATAGAACCTTTCCATTCACCAGACCTCCATATTAAGAGTTTTACCTGGGCTCACGGAAACTGTGCTGGAAATCCCACCTGTCAAAATACAAGTCCCCTCCAATATGGAAATAACTTCGACATCTTTGTGAGCTCCAACAATTCAGTAAGAATCCAGTAATGACAAAGGGGTGGCTGTGCTGTGTCACGCGCTTGTGTGTGGCACTCATTATTTCCTAGGTTGTAGATAATTAAAATCAGAGCTCCAGGGAGGGTGATTATTTCATCACAATTCCATGCAAATAAAAACAGCATTTTGAAAAAAAAAGAAAAGAAATAATGCTCTACACAATTTGCCATTGTTATGCAAAAGATTCTCCCAGATGTGTCAGTATGGGGTGTAGCTGGTTTACTCAGTGCACACTGCCTAAAAGCAGAGAGACATTTTTACATGAAACTGTCCCTGTTTGTTGATTGTCAAGCAAATAAATGTGGGTTTAAATAACATAAAGTTTAGCATAGTGCTAATATAAGAAAGTTGCCAGCTTTAGGGCTAGGACTTTTTTCAGTATTTTACTATTGTTACAAACCAATCTAACAAAGTAACATGATACCAGTTGTACTTGGTATGACAAAGTTTTTTATTTCCAGGAATTAGCATTAATACAACGACAACTCTTAGAGTGGCAAATTCAGAGCCTTAACTACCTAAACCATATCAAACATCTAACTATTATGTAGTAACCAAAAAACACAGAGAAACAGCACGCCTAAAACTAGTTCTTCTAAACAAAGACAACTCTACATGAGTGAGAAAAGTCAGCAAATCAACAATACCTGTCCCAGTCACCAGATAATGAACAGCACAAGTACCTCAGCCAAAAACAACAATACAGTTTCTAGCATTCACAATTATAACACCAAAAGGCATGTTGTCAAGCTCAAGACAAAACCCAGCAGCCATGACCGTCATGTGGTTCAGACTCAAGACTGTGTAAGTGTGCAAGATTTGTGAGCAAAGATGGGATATAATTTGCATAACTATGTTTTTGTTCGCCTGAAAATAATCATCTCTTTGTTTTTATTACTGTAAATGAGCCTTTTACAGCTCTAGATTCTATAACTGAGTCATTATGAAACTCCATTAATTTTGTGTAACTTTGTGGAATAACAAGAAATTATTAAAACCCTCATTATACTCATTATTATAAAATGTCTTTTTATTTTATTTTAACACTTTTAACGGATAACTTTGTTAAAAAATTGTTTTTTCAAAAGTCTATTTTAATATCGTAATGGTATTTCCCATTCTTAATTTTTCTGATCCACAAAGCACAACTTAACTGGTTTACCTGCTGAAGGATTTATTGCATGTTTGCTTATTTATGATCTTATTTGTGTGTTTATTTATTGTTTTTATTGCGTGAGTTATAGTGTGTTTTCCCTTTTTCACATGTGCATGTGAGGATGAGGACGTACAGGTGGACTTGATTGATGGATTCCACCTGAACTGCAGGTTGGTACCTGACTTACCTGTGTTTAAAAACAGTAAATGGGACACGGGTATAACCAAGACACAAGGAGAAACGGAGTCACGGACAAAACAAGGGCGGAAGGACACAAAGGAAGGAGATGCAAAGAACACAGGAACAACGCCAAGCAACCACGCTGACCAAGCTGACCAAGCTAAAGCTGACCAGACGTTTGGGCCGTGAGATGAAGGATGGTGAAGTGCACTGAGAGGCGGTGTGAACCCACAGGACCAGACTGAGCGATGTCAGCTGGCTTGTAGATTTAAATGTTCGAGCGCAGAACAGGGACTAATACTGGAACTTAATATGTCTCCTCCACAGAACTCTGTTCTCGAGTGATGATGGAGCTACCAATATTGCCTGAAGTGACTCCTTCTTCCAAACTTGTCCTCTCGAGACATTTTCCCTCTTTCTGGACCTTTTAAAGGACATTTTAGATTTTTATTTTATAGTCCTTTGAGTCACATTTTGTGGTGTTTGTTTTAAAATTGATGAAATCACAGAAGTCAAAAATGGCTGTGCAAGAGAATTTATTAGGTCTTTTGTCACTGAAGTTCAGTCGCCTGTGAAGTTGCAGCCGGTGTTCCTACACGAGTCTCCTTGATTTTCAGGGATTATTTGTGAATGCTCTGATTAGCAAATGTAATTAATGCGCTTCTCATGGTCACACTTTTGTTTGTTCACAGCAGCTGGTTGTCTGATGCACTGTAACGCAGTGGATAGATAACATGCAGATCAGCCCTTGAGGAGAAGACTATCAGCTAAAAGTTAGTTTTCATTCTTTATTTGCCTAGTAAGACATTTTATTGTATTTGTTTTGTTTTAATTGTTTCAATACATTTTTCATGACCCTGAATATCCTAGAAAAAAAGAGTAACAGCTTGACAATGAAAGTCAGCCCGTGTTTCTCCAATTGAATGATTTTAGGGTGAAATAAGCAGCTCTGATCTGCCGTATCTGTGAAAAGTGATGTGGATATCAATAGGATGAAATTACAACTGTGATGCCGTATTACACGCATGCATCGTTTCTTATGAATTCCTTGCGCGTGACAAGGCAATCTGTCTCCTTGGCAGGAATGCCACACTCCGACACTTACTATGAACTTTGGTATAGAGAGGTAACCACAGGATGTGAGTAAACCAAATGGATGTTTCTATAAAAATCCTGATCATAAATAGTATTGAAAATGGGTTTGACTGCACTTTCTCACTCCACACACACCCATGTTCACAGTCTGCCATCCAGCTGTTGACGATGGTCCCCAATGCATGGCTGGAGATGGAGGGTAGTCAGTTTCTTCTTAAAGGCTCATTTTGTAGGAGTTGGCTTTTAATCAGTTTAATGACATTTCCTAATTGCACTAAATTTTTTGCTTTTGAAAAGTGACATAAATTAAGGGTAAGTAGCTCCATACTCAATAATTGTGAAATGTTCCATAATTTGAATATACATATAAAAAAATGCAACGTTTCTCTCCAGTCTTGAGTTATAGTTTCTTGATAAATATATCCATTATTCATGGAAGTTTAAATTGGGGCACAGACAAAAGCTCTCCCTGTCTTGAAAGCAGCAGCAGTGTATTTCCATGTTGCTCTTAACTAACTAGGTGCATTCCCTTAGGTCTTAAAGGAAGACTTTGGTGTGATAAGAAAAAGTGCAGCAGAGACACTTGCTCTGCAAAAGTTAGAATGATAAACTTTTCCTACAGAGAAATAACGGATTTCATAAATTAAAGCACAATGAAGCCGCTACGAGCGCGTGTATCTTCTGAAACGACTCTGCCTGTGGGATGAGGGAGGTTTTGTCTCTGTCTCTCCGACAGAAACTTGCGATAGCTACACTAACAAGCAGACTTGTTTACCAGCCCTGAGGAAGGCCTTGTCAGAACACAGGAAGGACAGTTTTGGTCTCAAAGCTTGGCCTGTGAGCGCACGATCGTCTGCAAGGCGTCTGATGTAGCATATCAAATACAGGCAAGGCCCGGGGGGGAATGGAATCGGCGTGCTGCCACTTTAGGCACCTGTCCAAATGCCTGGCACACACTCAGACAGTTTAGAGGTGCTCCTCATACACTAGGAGAAGATAACCGGTGCCAAGAAACAAACTGCAGCTGAGATAAAAAAATGCCAACACACTCAGTGAAATTCAACCTATATGTGATATCAAGCAGAGGAGAGGGAGCACAGCTCGGGTAGTGTAAAACATCCCCATACATCACAAGCAGGAGAGGCTGTAAGTGAAAGTTCATCAATCGAAGTTTAAACTCTTGCTTTGGACAGGTCTGGTGTCATATATATATATATATATATATATATAGATATATATATATATATAGAGATATATTCGATAGATATCTAATATTTTTCATTTATATATATATTAATCTGGTGTGGTGTCCTGGTGTCATATCTCATCTCTCTCTACTATCATTCGCCACTATTGTTATTTCTTCCCCTTCTCTTTTTTCTGCCCGTCTTTGCACACACACACACGCACACAACTTTTAAGACCCTACTGCAACCATTAAGTCATCACTGTATTTAAATCAAAATACCTCAGATGTATTTCCAAATTGGGTTTTACTGGATAGAAGAGATTAACACAAAACAATTGTAGGAAAATTAATCTCCCCCCTCCAGTCGGGTCAAAAAGTGTCTGCTGTTTAAATGAGAAAATCTTCTTCACCTTCTCTTTTTTCTTTATTTGCCCTTTAGCCCATCTCCATCTCTTATTGCATCCTCTTCACCTCCTCTGCATTTCTCTCCATATTTGCCCCTTTCTCCAGCTGTTCCTATGTGTTGAAGACAAGCTGCAATCTCTGTGGTTGTAAAGAAGTGCCAAAGACTCCACTTGAGGCTGGCTACAGAATGAGTCAGTCTGCATAAGCCCTGATGTTCTCAGCAGAAATAAACATGTATGGTACAGAAACTTCAAATGATGTTAGGGCTTAAAGTTATTAAGAGCGTGGTCACTTTGATTGACAGGTGAGTGCCAGGTCCGCCGATGATCTACATCTTTGCCGAGATTACCCAGGATGTGGCCGAGGCAGGACTGCCAAGAAGGGGGTGGTCAGACCACCCTGAGCTGAACAACGCCTCTTCAGAAACCTGTGGGTGAATCTCTGCCTCTCTGAATCTGAAACAAACTGTTAAAATCATACAAGTCAGATGATGAGCTGAGGCAGCATAACTAAAGCTGATCATTGTGCTCATCATTCTGGCTCGCCCTCTTTTGTCTTTTTCCTTCTTTTTGAGCCACATACCACAGCAGGTCGTTCTCTCCCTCCATGCCCTGTGTGGACTTCTTCCAGCTATCCTCTTTGGGAGCCAACTCTTTTCTGAGACTCACCTCCAAAGCAGCACATGTGCTCTTCAAATGCTACACACTCTTTCAGCTCCTTATAGCCGCCAGGTTCAGGGTCTCCGCATGTGTTGTTGCCGGAGCTTCCCTCTTTCGGTGACCCTTTGAGCTGACTCACCTTGGGCTGCCTTTTTTCCCAGAGTTGCCGATCTCCTTCTGAGCTCTATTTTCCTCTTTCAAGGATCTGATTTCATTGATGGAAGTGTATGGGGCATCTCTGAGCCCTTGCACGCCTGAGTTGTTGAGCTGGTCAGAGTGCTGAAGCTGATTGGGGCAACATAGGCCACCACAGTACAGCTGTATAAATGCCTGAAGGAGAGAAACATCCATATTTTTGGCTGTAGATAAAATCCAATCCTAGCATTGGATACACAGGGAGACACAACACATTTTCACACAGAAATTCGTTTTAGAACAGCAGTTCAAACAGCAAACAACTCAAATTCATACAGTGCAACAAAACAAACAAAAAGTATATAAAAAAATATAGTGAATTAAAAATATTTCCATTTCCAATTCCAGTCAAATAACCAAAGACATGCTTTAATTTAGCTTTAACTCTTATAAAGCTTTATGGTAAGGGTGTTTGGTCATGGTTTTGTTTTGTTTATTACCACTACACCATCAAACTCCAAACATTTCTCTTAATGTACTTTTCATCAGTTTGGATCGAAGTTGAACCTGCTGAATTCCACCAGATACGACGTGCTGGAGTTGATCACGACTGTTCTAAACACTGATTGTGATCTAATCACAGGTGTCCCTGAAATGAGCTTTCTGCTCTGCTCTGAGCTCAAAACAAAAGGGACACAATTTAGGTACGTAGCCTACTAAATCTGAGCAAGTTAACAAAGTCTCAGGTATCAATAGAGCATCAAAAGAGCCATGCCTGGTTGTGTCCAGGTAAGAAACATTCATCTAACTCACCGCCCCAAAAAAGAGAGGGAGAAATTCCACTTTTATGTCCCTAATGCAGCAATGAAGTCATCACTTTTTATTTGCATTTAGATCAAAATACATCAGATATAATGCATTTCTCAATGGGGTTTACAGGATCAAAGAGATTATCTCAAAACAATTATATGAGAATTATTATCTTCCCTCCGGTTTGGTTGAAAGTATCTGCCGTTTAAATAAGATAATCTCACACAGATCCTCGAGCTGTTCATGTTTCCTCAGTAAAGATATTTTAGTGCCAGTTTGATGTGATAATGTTGCCGCTTGCAGGTGCTTCCCTTTTAGATGCGCTGTGATTATCAAGTTAATAAATTGAATTTGAGGTGGTAGATATAGCTGTTTGTCAAAGGCTTGTACTGTACTCAGCAAACAGATACTGTACTGTACTTTACAGCTGAGTCTATTGTGTTGAATGCAGTTCAAATGAGCAGGATGTGCATTATATTTTCACACACGATGATGATGGACCTTCTTATTAGTTAGGCCTGTTTGTTTTGTCTTAAAAAAGTACATGTATGCTGCTGTACCTTGTCAGTGATACAAAACAAACAAAAGTTTTTATAAAGAATTGTTATTATTATAATATTCAAACTAACGAGACACGTAGCTACACTGTGCTTGTCAAAAAAACACTGAAAAGAACATGTTTGTACCCAACAAAATCCCATGTTGTCTCTTCATACACTGCATTTTTATACACACTAAACTGTAGCTCATTAATAAATTAGGGATCCAGCCTACAATCCCTGGGGATCACATGTATTTTGCATCATTAGCTACCATGTGACTGTCAGTGAGTCTGTGGGTATTCATGAGATGTTACTTGAAAGCCTTCAAAGACACCAGATATATACGAGGCACAAGTTTGCAGAAATACGTGTCGAAACACACAATGCATGATATATCTAGATCATTTCTTTCATTTGATAGACTGGAGCAGTGATTAAACACCCTGTAGTCTTGGGTGTGACTGCTGACAGAGAATATGTATGATACTGTCAAACAGAGGAATGCAGTTATTATTTCAACTTTCAAGTAAATGTATAAAGAAAGAGAATGTTAAGAGACTACACATAATGAACTATAGTTTATACACCTATATTTTCTCATTGAACTATCAAAGATAAATTTACTTGATCACTTAAAAATGTTATAAAACAATTAAATTTGACATCTTTCTAAAAATGGATTGCCTCAGTGAGTTCAGAAATGGCTGATAATGAAAAGCCAGTAGGAATCTCCTTGGTTGAATCTCGTGTGAAGATCTGATGGTCATAGCGGTGATGTTGGGAGGACGTGTGTTTTCCTTTTACATCACTATGCCTGTATAACAGTGACAGGATCGTGGAGATTTTTGACAGGATCATGAATTCATGTTACCTCTTGAGGCCATTTTATTGCATGTCTGAATAAACAAACAAGAGGATCCATGTGACAGAAGTCAGGACTGCCTGTTGTGTGTCGTTTACATGTTTTTTCTATTGCTGTGGAAATTTGGCATGGCTTTCAGATGAGACGTCACTTCACGCAGCCTGAATGGCAGACTGCCAATGGGCTGGGAAGTGACTTTGTTGAGAATCCAGGCTGGTGCTTTGAATAGATTTTGTATTTTTAAAAAAACATTTTTTTTACTTTTGACAGTAAGAATGTCGTTGATGTATACTTTTCAGATCAGGGACCCTGCAGCTAATATAAAGATGGAGCTATAGTCTATTGCATATTCAACTGGGCTGACGGAAATGTGTAGGGCTGCGTATAGTGCTGGCTCACATGAGAATGCATGGAAAACCTTTCATCGATGGTGTGTAAATTATTATTATTATTACCAACAGGTGAATTTATCAAATAATATGTTCATGTTATGGATGGATTCACGTCAAAGAAACATTGTGTACAACACTGTCTACCATAAAATAACAGATTTTAAATCAATCGATGCTGCATTGACTTGAAACAAGATCAATGGTCTCTGTCACTCTCTGTGCCTGTTTCGGGTACAATCACCCACAAGACGTATGTATCCACAGGACCAACTCTTTCACTGATTTTATAGAGAAAATGTTTTCTGGTTTTCTTTCTAATGTCCTCTGGCCGCTCTGTTATGAACTATATCCAACGTTAGCTCAGTTTGACAGCTGGGCTGCCCAGACAGTGTTAGTGTTTGTACTACAGGAGTTTTGGACCACCGGGAAGAGGAGGGTTTTTTTGTTTTTTTTTAGCACCAGGGCACAGGTGAGTGCTGATGGGAAATGGAGCTGATGCTTTGCCAAAACCAGAGCTGGGCGAGTGGGCAATAAAACCAGGCTCAGCATCCTCTGTCTATACTGAAGCATATGTCCATGTTACATGGCAAAATAGAGTTATTAACTTGAAATGAAAACTTTCATTGTGTTAATAATAACCTGTTTACAGTGATCATATAAACAAACAAACAACTAATCTGTTTTGATACTCTAGCTAAAAATAATAGAGATTGATGATAATGCAGTGAGTGTAAATTTGATATAGCTATGCAACGTTGGCATGCAGCAGATAATAGAGTGCTAATTACAATTACTATAAGAGACTTGAGACTTGAACTGAACTTGCGCATAATGACTTATGAGCCTCCCTGGGTTTTATCAGGGTTAGTTTGGTTAGTAAAACTGTAAATTGTTCACACCAAATTAAGTCAGCTTCCAAGAGATGTAATGTAGCAAGCTTGTTGTATTATAATAATAGATGTAAAACATATATTAATGCACTTTAAATTTGCTTTAACCAATTAAAAATAATGTTCGTTTGCAGCCTCTATCTCATGCAGCAGGGTGTGTTTTTGTCATTACATAATGGACTTATATTATAAATACAGTTTGATGTGGTATTTTGTTACAACTAGAAAGCAGTTAATTGGAAAATTGCCTGGAGAGTAATCACTCTAATTACGCATATGTAGCAGACAACATATTAAGACTGTCTGCATTTCTTACTGACCTTCCCAGTGCACCTGCCTTTAATCAAGCACTAATTACCACTGATTGTGATTTGAATCTGAACGCTTTCAAATTAACTTGTTATAAAATACAGAGAAAAGGCCAGATTAGTGTGAGGGAGGGTTTTACAGAGAATAAATGTGAAGTATAATTGAACATGTTGAAGGTCAGATTAACTCTTGGTACAAATGGTGTTTAAACAGCCAAAGACAAACATGTTGTATGTGATGTGTTTGCCACAGATGTCTAATAAAGGACATCTGAGTGAAACATTTTGAACTTTTGAATAACCAGATAAGTCATTATTTTGTATATGTTCATGATGCATGGTTTCATTGTGGTTTAAATATCAAAAATCTGGTCAATTTGATGGATAAACATGTATGGTATATGTACCGTGACATGAGCCATCACAACAAATAATGCTGAACAAGAGGAAAGATTATTGTCCACAGGAAATCCTTAATCATGTAGATCCGGGTTTTTAAAGTCCTGGATTCCACCTGGCATAGTGGGATCCAGGATTTTGGTCTGCTCTTCTGCTTCATACCCAACCAGGAGCGTTTCAGAAGGTGTTTTGCCTGTCAGACTTTGTTTACTTACTCAGATTTGGTCATTTCCCATTGGTTTCTGTGCTTCTACCAAGTAAGTAAGTATGCTCTGTAGTTATATAGTCGACCTTTTGGCTTTTTTTATTATTGCATGCTTTTATATGGTGTTTTATGTTGGTGTTACAACCAGCGTAGTGGAGGAAGGGCGAGCAGATGCTGTTTAAAAGAACAAATAAATATAACAAAAAGAGAACTCTAAACAGGGCCTATGCTATCTAGGTAAAACAAAATGAGAAAGAAAAACCTCACTATCTAAATGTAACACTCAATAACAAAACACACATTGAAAACAGCACCCCTAACCTAGTGAATATAACAGAAATCTTCTACTGGTAATCAGTGCTAAAATAACCCTGGAGCAGTCCCAGAAACAAACAAAACCAACCTCCACAATTAATAAGCAAGTTAACCACTGTTAACGTTGACGATTTCAAAATAACAAAGTGCGAGCTCACAACCACAGAATACAAAACAAGGTTTAAATGCCTGTGTTGGGAGAGGATGCCGCACAAATCCCAAGTCCTCTCGGCTTCCAGGATCCGGCACTATCGGGGCCACACCTCCTCAGCTGGGTCCAATCACCGAACGGCAACCACACACCTCGCTTTACATACAGAACACACTACACACACACACATGCTATAGGGGGTGAGACGACGGAAGCCATAACAGTTGGATATTGACAGGATTTACTATGCTGTTTCTGTTCCTGTAAGCTCGATCTGCTCCGTTTTGTTTGACATAGCTGGTCATGACGTCTGTCAAAAACAGAATGGAGCATATTCTCTGTAAATCAAAGTGGAGAGCTGCTTCTGTGGTGTTTCTGGTGGAATCACAAACATTGTCTAGAATGGCGATCTCCCATGATGTGTCGCAGCTGTGCCTAGTGGGATCCAGGCTTGACAACACTGGGATGCCTCTCAGACAAAAACGAGACAATTGTGTGCCCCAAACCCATTATCCACCCTTTCCTCTTCATATGGTGATGAGATATTCTAAGACAGTAATGTAAAAAAAAAAAAGGATTTTGGCACCTGTATTATTTTTATTTGTCTTACTTTTATTGAGGGGATAATTATGCTCTTAGATTTGGAACCACAGTTCTTATAATGTTTCGCATTTAAAATGTTTTGCAAAAGAGCACCTTATGCTGATTTTGCTTTTAGCAGTTCCAGTTTCCAATGCAGCCATAGCTGTACAGGCAACTATCACTGGATTACTTTAATATTGAGGAAGGTCTAAAATAGGTGAAAAAGTTTTTGACATCTTTTCTCAATAACTTTGAAGCATATTTATGGATGTTTATTTGTAATGCAATCAGAGATAAGTCACACCGGATCTAGAACTATGTTTGGTGCGGCTTTGTGTTCAACCTTTGACACAAAGAAGTAAAATTTGCTGGCGAACTGCTTCATGCCTGAGTTAAAAATACTTTAGAACACCATCATACACCTTCTTTTCACCTTAGTATCTACTGTCTACTCTGCGCTCAGGTATTACTCTTTATTTAGTTTCATTAAAAAAAAGTGTAATTTAAGAAGACCTCAACCCAACATGTCTCAATTGATTTTGAGCCCAGGTGCGTGAGTGCAGGTGATGATTACCTCGATAGTCTTAACGTCAGGCCAGCCTCTTCACACTAGCCACTCCAATCATAGGGCTTTCACTCTCAAGGAGTGTTAGGATGGTCTCCTGGATCAGGGCTAACAGCGTACTCCTTTAACAAAAAAAGAAAAAAAGAAGAAGAAGCAGGCTTTAGAGTACTGCTTCCTGGATGACTAAGCTGTGACGAAAATCAGTGCCCCACACTGGACGCCAGCTGGGGGCTGCAGAGAAACCCTCTGCTGGCTGTTGAGTTCGCTCTTTCAAGAAGGAGCGAGGGTAGATCTCAACTCCAGGGTGCTGATGTGTCGCGAGCCCCGCTGGTTTTCAGTTCAGAATATGAGCCATGTGGGACTTGATCTCTAATTGGTATGCAGGTGATGTATTAGCTGAAAATTACAAGGAAATGGTTGGTCAGATGTGCATGTGTGTGTAGGTGTGTATGTGTGTGTTTGCGTGCTCAATCATACACTAGCACATGTAACAAGACCACAACGGGGAGCCTGAAAGACTGTGAGGGAAATCAAAGAATAAATGAAATAGCAAAAAGTCGGTTAGACTGAAAGGCGCAAGAGAGGCAGGGGATGAGGAATGCATTTGCTTTTCTATTATATAGTGCATAATTTCAAAAAAGTCTGTCAGAAATGGGCAGCTTCTCACATTTGGTCTAGCACAATTCAACGTGTGAAGAAACCATGGTTACATTTCAGTGGTTTATAATATGTATGTATGACGCAGTATCTCTTGTTTTGTATGTAAAATTTCTCAATGAAATCTTCACCAAACAATGATTTAGATTTTGTACTGTTTTGACATAAACTTAATGTCTGCACAACCTTGAAGTTGTTTTATTGTCTGGAAAATATGCTCTACTCCTTCCTTTCCACATTTACTCTCATGTCTTTGCATTGACTTTGGAAGCAGGGGTAAACAGCCGGCATTGCTTTGAAAACCTGCTTAGCTCCTCTCAAACTCACTGTGTTTAATCAATACGGTCAGGTAGGTGCTGTAAGTATTTATATTATACGATATTCGGATTAACCGGGAGGTGAAGAAGCAGTACATCCAACATGCATATTTTCGGCTTCCATTCTTTTTTATATCATTTTTTTCTTCATTGATAGGACAGCTGAAGATCGTCAGGAAACGTGGGGAGAGAGATGGGGAACGGCATCTGGGAAGGGGCTACACGGGTCAGGATTCAAACCTGAGCCTTCGCATATGGGGCGGCTGCTCTTCCGACTGAGCTAAACACTGCCCCGGCTTCCATTCTTTTTTTACTGTCATTAATAAAAACACAGTTATGCATGTTATATTCCATGTCTGTTATATTCTGTAAATTGACACACACACACCTTTAATGCACAGACTTAAGTTGGTATTGCTCCAAAGGTGTGTTCAGGCAGATTAAAAGGTGTTCACGAAGGCATTTCATACAAACTCATAGATCCGAGTTGATGGACTGTATACATACAGCCTCTCATTCAGCTCACAAGCAATTTGTGGTCAGTGGGACTTTGGGCCTCTATTAATTACTTTTAAATGTCAACATTGACATCAATCAATGAATTGACTGGGAATCAAAGCCAGGTCAACTGCTTATGAGGCAGTAATGCTAGCCACTATACCACCAACGCGATGCATGTGGATGCAATTAGATGTGAATTAATTCATGGAGGGGGTACCAGGGGGAAAAGATATGATTAAATGTTTCAACGTGAGGGTTTTTTAAAATCCTGGTTATCCTGAGAATTATGAATCTAAGATTGAAGAAGAAAGGAAAAAGGAAAACAAGACTGCGGGAAACAGGACAGAAAGAAGACACCCATGCACTCACGCACTGTACAAAACATGTGATCAGTGTTTGGTCACGTCTGATTTTGTGTTCCACATCTGATTACATTAATGTAAGTGGCATTCATCATGACTTATGTTATCAGTGTCTCTGTGTTCTAGCTTTCCATTGTTAGAAATGCCCCCCTTCAATTTATAGCTGTATTTGGTGTCTGATTACAGAAAGCAGCATAATGTAACCCTAATTACTTTAATGTGATTGAATGACCTTGTTACTGACTGTACTAAAAAGTAAACGTGGAAAATAAATGACTAGTTACTTCATATGGCATAAAATAAAACATGCTGCTGCTCTTCAGGCACTCAAGCAACAGATGGTCTCTCATATTTGTGTGGAAAGCAAAAGTAGTGGGAGGAAATCTCTGCAATTACACACACAACACACTGTAATTCTTCCTTCTCTCCTAAATACTATGAGCGTTGGTTACCTGATCTAGGCCATGTAAATTGTGGCGGTTGCCTGCTGGTTTGGATATTTTTACTTTCTGCACACAGTAACACAGTGCAAAGTATCTAAATGTCAACTTGGGCTGTTCCGGTTTGGAAGGAAATGTGGGAATGGATCAAACATAGGGGGCTGACTGATGCACCTGGTTCATTGGTCTATGCAGACACAGACGTGCTCCAAATACCTAATGCAGACCATTTCAGCATCACATTATCCAGAGAAACTGTCCACAGCTTGGGGTTCCTGTCAATGTTTTTTTTTTTCTTCTTCCTCCTCTCCCTTTTTTCACATTCACCCATTTCCTCACACTGACAAATCCAAAAACATACGCTTAACTGACACTCAGACAAGCATACACTATGACGACTGTCACACCCGCGCTGGCTCCAGTTCTAAAAACTATTGCAATTACCTGCCATCAGGAGTTCGGAGCTACTCAGAAAAAGCAGACCAGGACCTTCAGGAAGTGAGCTCTGTCTGAAAAGCACAAGCAGGCCTGGCTGAGCTTGGAACCAGCTACATTGTATTTACCCCTTTGCTGATTTTAAGACAGCCTCTTGGTGGGTCAGGGCTTCCCCTATCTACAGGGCCAGTGTTCGATTTACAGTGTACAGTAGCTTCGCCTCTAAAGCAGAACTAGCTGGCAGACCCTGCAAACCAACTAGAGCCTGGAAAGAGAATTCCTTGCTTTGAATGTTTGGATGTCTGTACGTTTAGATATTGAACGTAAAACTTCTGCACACAGTCTCACTTACTGCTGATTTATTTAATATTTCATAGAAACTGCACAAGTCCATATACCTAGATGATAAATAGATCCATTCAGCCACAGAAATTAGGTCCTTGAGGGAACAGAAAATGCAACTCAGGGTTTTTACAGTCCCCCTCCAATCATAAATGTGTTTTGCTTATTGTATCTTGACTTGGAGAGTTGAGCTTCGCTGTACAGAATGATGTATGTGCAGAGTCTGGGACGAGAAGGCTGTTTTCACATTCATCTGCCGAAGGAGGAAAGTTTCTTTGTGCCTGCATTAAATCTCTAAAGTTTAATGTACACATACGAGAAGGGTTTTGTAACATCATAACTGGTTTGGGAGGTAATCAATTCAATGCAACTTACTCAAAGAAGGAATGATTTAAATAAAGTTCCACCTATGTCATACAGTACTGTTCTTTAGGAAAGACAAAAAAAAATAAAAAAAAATCAATAAATGTTAAAAACTTAAAAAAAAACTTAAATACACTCTTTTTGGACACTGTCCAAAACAATGAGCATGTAAAACACTGTACCTGCTTAGCATCAAAATGTTCACATCACTGTGACAATGTTAACAGTCTGACGGTAGCATTTTGCTTAAAGAACTTTGCATTAATATAGCATTAATTATATAGTATGCACACCAGCGTAGATCTTATACTTCTTTCTGAACTCTCTGACAAGCCTAAGTTTAATTGTTATTTTGTGAGGACATTTAAACAGGTGATTTTTGACGTATAACATAATGGATTTAAATTTTATTAGTTATTAAGAGTGTTAAAGATCCACCACACATTGCTGATAAATGTGTTTCAAACATGCAAATATTAGTGATCAGCAGGCGTACCACCAGAACAGCTTACTTATTCTTCAGACATTCCAGATGGCAAGTGTGCACAATGCGCATAATGCAAATTCATTTATGACACTTCTTAACTCAGCAGCAACCAAGCAAAAAAAATGAATAAATAACATTTCATTACTTGTAACAGAAAATAAATGAATGAATACATAAACATTAAGAAATTAGCCTGTGTCTTGGCTTTCACAAACCTGTATTTCAGAGTAGAAGAAGTATAAGCACGACTGACCGAAAGGTTTGTCTCTCCCAGGACAAGAATGAAAAAAAGGAGGTACATCAACAGATATTAACTCATGGTAGAGAGCTGATATCTGTTGATGTTTTATTCTTTTTTCTTTGTTTGTGGTTATTAATCCAGATTTTGGGCCATTGCTACTTTGTGCTTGCTTCTGTTATTAGATCAATTACTAATTTTGTAATTTCTAATGATCATTGTTTCCTCTTTGGACGATTTATGTGATTATTAGATTTTATTGAAGCTTTCATGTGTTTTAATTTAGCTCTTTTATGGAATAATAAGGAATAGAAAGAGATGTTTTGTCCCTCGGACTCCATCAGACTGTGTTATCCAGCTCTGCTCTGATTGGTACAGCAGTAGATTGATTCTCAGTCAGCCTTATCTTAACAATTGTTTGTCCAAGCAAAGTAAGTCACAAGTCACCCAAATGCAGATGCTACTGGAGGCTGAGTTTGTGTAGTCCAAAATTAAGTTACTAACACAAAACACACAGCTTACAGGCAGGGGTCAAAGAGTCCAAATGAAAAGGCAAGGTCCAGAAAAGCAAAGATCCAAAAACTCAAGGGAATAATACAGCTATGAACCCTTGACACATTTCACAAAGGCGAACTTACACAGTTGCTTTATTTAGTGACTCATACTGTAGCAACATTAGCATTATATTGAAATGGTGCTTTGCCCAGGTAAACTTAAATCCAATATTTACTGTGTCTGTAGCTTTTTTTTTTTAAGTCTTCACTAATCCTGAGGGAAGGATCTGGCTCTGTAGCTATTGAATACTCCTTTGTGTTCATCAGCTTGTTGCTAACTTCATCTTGTAACTGTTTGAGTGGGTTTATCAGACCATGTTGATGAAAACAGCTGCCCGCTGTGCACGGAAGTGTGAAGTTGTGGGCTGTCAAAACCAAAAGCTAAAAGATGCTATAATGCAAGTTTTAGTATTGAGTAACTCAGACTAGCAGTAAGATAAAAAGATGGATTATAATGCTTATTTATGCAGGGAGCAGCGGGTTTCCATGAATCTTGACAGTAGAGCTTTGAAGCCAGGGGTGATTTGGAAGTTAACAATCAGCAACACTTTTATTTATCGTCTGACCGCCCTCCTCCGGTCCATCCTGCCAGTGACCTGCAGCGGTACACGTGCAGCATTTTCACCCGCAACCGTTCCCGATGATTTGTCAGCCATGTGCAGCCAAGTGAGGTCTAATCTGCTGTATCTGACACCTGACAACAGTGACTAAGTGCCCAAACATTTGGTATCGACTGTTTCCCCAGGGCAGCTGTCACTGATGGACTGGAAAAGGTAACAATGTTGTCGTCCAGGGAGAACAACCCAGGCCCACCCCCACTTCCCCTCAACCACCCACCCACCCACCCTCTGCCTTTGGTCACACAGCACGACTGGTGAGTCAGAGGGGTGCTCACACAAAGTGGGCGTCACGTCAGTTGCACACTTGAACTTTTCAGCCTTCGAAATTAGCATTGAGGTGTAATCCCTGAAGGGGATCTCCACTGATTTTGTGTGTGCTTGTGTGTGTGTGTGTGTGTGTGTGTGTCACATGCAGTTACTGAAGCCAATTTAGAGGAAAAAATGGTAAATATAGAGTAGGAGGGAGACAGAAATCAGAGGGTTGACTTTATATTTTAAATGAGATGATTTTTTCCCACATTCTTCAATAACTGTTTAGACCAAATGCACAAATGCCTGCAATGACTGAAAAAAATGATTTAACTCAAGTGTTTTTAGTTTGACTGCTAGGTGGCAGTGCAGCACGGGTGTGTATGTGTGTGTGTGTGCATGCAGCCTTTTCAGCTGAGAGGACACTGCTCTCCCTGGCCAGTACAAACCAGATTAGGGGGATAATCCTGATTTAACAGGCTTTATTATCTTTTATTTAGTAGTATCCGTGTATCCGTCTCCACTGAGTTCCTGTCCCATGGGGCGGATGCACAATGTCCATCAGGTCTTTGGATGTAAACTGTCCTAATTTGATCAGACTGCCTTGTTTCTCTTGGAAACATGGAAACAGACGGTGCCACTACCTATGGGGAAAATTATAAATGTGCTTGTTCATTTTAAGGGCTGATCAGTTTGATCATATTTGGCCGAGTTATTTAATTTACTATAATCCGATTCTCTCTGGGACTCAAACTCTTTGAGGATAGAAGGGAATGGGATACTTTGATGGTGCTGATTGCAGTGTAATTGAGAACAAATTGATTTTCCTCACCTTGCATTACACTGTATCGACTAACCCTAATTTAGTTGGAGGTTTCAAGGCAATCAAAGTGGTCAGTAACCAGGGGTGATCTCACAATGTTGCTTGAGCAGAGGCACATGAAATTATTACAGCAAAGTCGCCAGGAGCCAACTCACTCTGGGTGACGTTTTGGCTTGGCATATGTCTGAGTGCATTTGGCAAAAGCAGACTGAAATGGCTCATCCTCCATCTTCGCCAGCTCAAATATATACCTTCATTTCAAAGAGTGGTTGTTCCACAGAGGCAGGACACAAAATTGCATCATTTTTACAAGGCCTTGCAACTTCCTTGCTAATGCAAAAGAAATTGCTGCCGTCCCTCACAAGTAAATACATGTTCCACATTTTCTTGTCATCGCATCCAATCTTCTTGACAAGTGGCTCAAATACGACCACCCAATTCACTACAGTGCGGAATAAATCTGCCCCCATCTCCATCTGTGTTCAAATGGGGGGCTCTCCCCATCTTGACGCTGGCGTTCATGGTCAGTTATGGCTGTTTACAGACACTAACCCACTTCCACTGCATGTTGTACTATGGCCTGTGGAAGACTTTATCGACAAGCATGGTCATAACTCAGGTTGCTGCAGTCCGTGATCGGTTACCACTTCATCCATCTCGTCTATGGGGCCCTGCAGGTGACCTGGAGATAAATCGCGTGTGGGGCCTTGTGAAATGTCTCCAAGGACAAAATTAGATCGGTGTGTACCTGTCAGCCTCATGAAATATGGAATGGGTTGATTCTTACTTGCACTGGGCTAAGCCAGGGGCTTACCTAACCCTAAAACCTTAAAGATTGATATGCTACAGAGCATAACAGACCATGACATAACTGTCCTTCTGTGCTTAGAAGACGAGATTCCATATATAAATTTTCTAATCAGCTGAGCATGACTTGTTGTTACTGTACACACAATAGCAGCAGCTGGACAACAAATGCTAATACCTGCATGTCAATACACTCAGAGGAGTGGACTACTTTAGTCATTTGAATATAGCAGCAGGCAACTGTGGACATAGTGGAGAGCTGCTGGCGCACATCCCAGGTGTACATAGCCGCCGGCAGTCTCTGCTCGAGACGAGTGGTGTTTGTTTACTTTAAACCGCTCCATACCGAGGCCTCCACACTGATTCACTGCAGTATGATTTGGCGTGCTGGTATGCATACCGTGATCAGAAAACAGTGCAGTGAGACGTACTCTTTTTGATGAGTGTCTCTCTGCATGTCTCCGTCCCTCTGTTTCTCTGCTGAGAGAGCTGCAGAGCTCAGGAGGAAGAGGAGGAGGAGGCAAGCGTTCACGGTTGAAGCCAATACATCTGTGCATCCATCCACATGTCAGGGAAGTCATTACCATTGCAAACCTGTGAAGCAGTCAGGCTTTGGGGAAGACAACCCACATTCTATCCCAATCCTTCCGGAGAAACATCAGTTGGGATTTGTTGGAGGCCTGTGAACTCGAAGCACCAGCTCAGCAGAGACCATGGCTGGCTCTCATCCTGAAGACAGGAATTTAATGAGATGGTTTACTGTGCCCACGCATGACTGCTATTAGCAGTAAGCACAGAAAGTGTCACATAAACAAAGGGTTACAGAGTCCATTCTCTGATGGGGACAGATGGAAATACACTTGCTGCACCTATGGACCTGGAATGAATGAACACAGTGGCTATCAGAAAGGCTAGATCACTGAACCAAGATATACAGCAATGCATAAATCATACAGGCTGAACAAATTTTTGATGTAAGCAGTTATTGTAACGCTTCAGTGTAATTTCATCTATATTTTAATCTGATCAAATCTCCACAATAACACTTGAAAAAAAATTGACACAATATTTCTAAGAAGGAATTTTCAAACATTCCTTAAGGCAATCAAATATTGTTGTCCTCTTAAAACCCAATGTTGCCAGTAGGATATTTGATGCCCTTGAATATATTGCAAAAACCTGACCTTTATTTCCACCAACCACTATAAAAACACAGCATTAGACATCGTACGGTATTAATGACTTTGGTCTTTTCTGCTGTTGCAATAGCATTGCACCACAATTTCCACCGTACAGACTGTTAAGGGAGAATTGCTTTCCCTAGAAATGGTTTTGATTTCCGTAAATGCACTCCCAACCAGGAATGGAGTGGCAAACTGATGTTCTTGAACAAAACCAGGACATTAATGGAACTACTCACTCCTGAGACATTTACAGTCACAACAGAGGATGCTGAGTTATAATTCTCTTTTGGACGACACTAAGAGATGGATATAGAAGTGAACATGCAACATAATGTTTGGTCAATAAGCACAGACAAGATGACTGAAGGTAGGTCCACAAGGATTGTGACCTGAAAAAAATGAGCCTTTGTGACAGCAATAACAAGCATTTGTGAAAAACATTGCAAGTAAAAGCTACTGAATTGATTTTCTTTAAGAAAATGTCAATGTGAAAACTCATGCTGTGTCTTTCCTTTCAAACATTATGCTGGTTTAAGTCTTTTATAGGTTTTAGTCTTCATCACTAAAGTTGCAGAATAATCTCTCCAGCGGCTTTTTAGATTGTGCCAACATCTTATGTATGTTCCTTCTCCCATACGTTCATGAATAAGTCATCAAAGTGTTTCTTGGAAGACCAACTGCATGTTCCAAACACTTACATTACTGAATATTTCTGTGATTTTCTCTTGCTCCACAGTGC
The DNA here is from genome assembly GCF_000972845.2 of Larimichthys crocea. Taxonomy (NCBI): domain Eukaryota; kingdom Metazoa; phylum Chordata; class Actinopteri; family Sciaenidae; genus Larimichthys; species Larimichthys crocea. The sequence continues at coordinate 18,647,301 of NC_040034.1, read as the reverse complement.
TCTGTGTCATGGCATCAGTGATGCTGTTGGTGCGATCAAGGGTAAATCTGTGAAAAGCAGGTGGGCAGGCCTTTACGCTGCTTCGTTGAACAAGTCACGGCCCTATCTTAAATGCATGCAACAGGGAATTGCTCTTGCTGACATCTAAACTAGTTTTAGAACCATTAAGAGCGATTTGACCTAAGAAAAACTAAATGACACGAGGGAACGTTAAGTGCTCCAGGCACTGCAGAGGTCACCACAGGAAATACAGCAGAATGAAACTATCTGTAAAGTTCTGAGCACTTCACTGCATATTGCTGAACTTACAAAGAAAGATCCTTATGTTAGTCAGGTCTTGGAAAAAATCTTTTGACCCTGACAGAGATTATCATCTTGTTGAGTTCAAAATCCATAGTCTGGTTCAAGACTTGCAACATGAATCTTTAATTTGTTCGGCAACTCAGATACATACAAGAAATGTCTATAGTAGAACAAGTGCACAACTAGTATTTAAGAACACCATGTCTAAAGCAACTGACAATCACGAGACAAGAAATAATTTAGAAAAAACAATTACCAAGGTGCCTTTATCTGAAATCATTTCTGCCATGATTAATATATTGACAGTATGGGATATCTAAGTTGAAGTAGCTATTGGATCGTGTTCTGAAGTTACAACCTTGATGTTGAGCAGTGCATCCAACTTTGAGACACTTTGACAAACAGGGTTTAAATGATGATATGATGAAGGGGAAGCATCATATCATGTCCATAATGAAGTACAGAGTGAATTGCACAATAGTTTTACAGCTGGAAACAAAACAATATTGTTTGGGTTTAAATGTTTAGGTAAAATATTAAATATTATTTCTACATATGACAGTTGCCCAAAGAACTGGTTGCGTGGCAGACATTATGAAAAATACAAGTTAGCTTAACAGTAACGTGTCCCAGTAACAGTGACAGTGAACCAGCATGCCCAATGGCAGAACATCCCCTAAGTGGGATTCAGCAATCATTAATATACATGGGAGTTTCCTGCTAAGACATGTCAAGATGTCTGCTGTGCAACCAGTTAATTCCCTTGGTTACCATTTAAGTTATGTTACCTTAGCTTCTCAGAGGAATTGCTACCACAGCTTCTGTGTCAGCTGAATTGGTTAGGGGGAAAACAGCCCTTTTCAAGTAGAAATACATTAACATGAATACAGTTAGCATGAATACAGGCTGAATAAATAAATTAAAAAGAAATAGCAATTTAATGTTATTATTAGGTTCCAGGACCCTGCCAGTACAATGGAAACTAGCATACATACAGTATAGTAGAGTGATTATACAGTTAAATGGCTTTTGAGAAAAAGTGTCGAAGGTGGTGTATTTGAATGGTCATCCTATAGGTTTCTCTGAAATAGCACGGAGTAAAGATTGTCATGTTTTACAGGATGTGGTACTTGAAGTCAGGAGTTACTTGATTGGAGGGTTCAAAAGCAGGTGAGACTGCAAAATGGACACTGATGGTGCAGTGAAGGATCACTCGACTTCTCTAACCTGCACTTCACAAGGAGGTGGAGGAGGATGAAGAGGCTGGACATGCTGTTATCCTGAGCATCAGGCCATTATTTTGACTCTCTGGCTACAGAAGACTCTGGCTAACAAAGCCAAAAAAAAAGACTGCAAAGAGGATGCATGTTCCTAATGCTAGTTAGTAGCTTCATACTGGTCCTAACAACCAAATGTTTACATGCACTACACAAATTAATCAAACAATACAAACTCTTTGTTTGACAAGTTGCATCTCTTATTAATTGATGTTGCTGAGTCATTTAGGATACTAAAGAAGCTGTCCTCTTTAGAACTGTCTGACAGCATCTTTCAGCACATGGTCGATGAATATTAATTTTGGAGGTAGATTCAAGCAGTGAATATTTGCGTAAGAGGCAATCTTTGAAGTCATTCCAGAAACACAATGGGGAGCTGGAACACATGGCTCCTCAAACAAAGAGTGATATCTCTTCTTCTTTCTAAGCTGTTCTCGTCTGTAGTTATTTCTTTATCCTAGTTGGAAGAACTTGAAATGAATCTTAAGTCAACATGAATTAAATCAGTTATTCCTCTGGGAGACAGATGGAGAAAAAACGGAGGAGTTGGATACCCGCATTAACATTGCAAATGTCTCTGCGAGGATTCACCTATGATCTTTGTGCATGTCTGGCACTTATTCACAATACCTTCTTAAATAAATAAACAAACATGTAAGGATTAAGCTGCCTGCAAGACAGCCATGAATATTTGATTCAATCACCTTTTAAAATGCAGATAGCCATGACTTCTGACCTTGACTTTATGTTGTGGAGCAATGGAGGGAGTGATTTACTTTAGCCTGATGTGCTGTTGGCCTATAATGTGATGTAGTTTACTATGTAGAGTAGTTCACAAATCTTCAGGGGGGCAAAAGGTGCAGAGTGCTTACATCGCAAGGTCTCATACTGATGCCTCTATCCTGACCTCAGAGTGCTTCTATCACAGAGGCTGCTCATCACACAAGACTTCAAATGACTGTGTAGAAACAACAAAGAAAGTGCCTCTGCTCTGTTATGCAGTCCTGCCTGGCTTCCCTTTCTCATCTGGCTACCAACTGGTGTGCTGAGCACACTGTATATTTCTGTTGAAGCCTCCACCAACCTTCACAGCATTGATTCTTTCAATATTCATCAAAACCATTTGAATTTTAAAGTGTGGTTCACCTGTCAAGCACACCAGTCCAAAAATAATCCCAAGGAAATTCCACTGTTCATTATGTTGCATAGAGAGGGTGAGATTGGTAGAATTCATGTGTACTTGAATTTTAAATTTTACTTAATGCAGCATTTCATAAAATCTTCACTTGTGCTTTGATCAAAACAATTCTTGGAGTTTCCAAGAGTGTCCAATGCCAGAATCACGTACTGCAAACAAATCCTAACACTGTATACGAATAAAAAAACTGCAGGCAAGAGACCAAAGTTTTGCCATTGGAAGTGCTCTGGTTTCTGTTTGTAGTCCGAGCAGTATTGACACATTGTAACATGCTTCTCAATTTCAGAACCCCTGGCTATCTTCTGACAAAAATGCAGCTTTTTTTTAAATCTGAATTCACATGCGGATAAATGTTCATAAAGAGAAAAAGAGAAATTCAGAAGTTTGTCTCACTGTCTCATTTACGCAAATCAACAACTGGACTGCAGAAGAAGCATTGGTTTGACACCTCTGGCTACACCGGAAACTGGGAAACATACGCTGCACTCACATCAAGAGTGTTAATTTGTGAACTCCAAATGTCATAGTTCTCTTTGGACTTTCATTTGTTTATGTTGTATACGCTGGTATAAATGACTTATAGAGTTCAGTTCAGTTTTGTTGTTGATATTCTTCATATAGCCATCATCTCTATCTTACCCAAGAGAAGTCGCCAAAAACACTGTTTGGCCATCTGACTTTTATGCTAGAGTTTTTCAACGCTAATGTTAACTCATATCTGTTTGTATGTCCTGGATTAATTATGTTAACACAAAATGAACCAGCTCGAAGCATTCTCTAGTGAATTTGTTTTAATTGACCTTTATTTAATGAGAAAAGTCCCTTTGAGATTTAAAATGTCTTTTTCAAAGGGAGTCTTGGCCAAGACATGCAGCAGCACCAACTAATACAAGTAAATTAACGACAGACATGAAACAAAGTCGACGATATTATTATATATAACATCCCTCAATATGAAATTGCAGTACAAGCCATGAAGCATCAACACCCCAGTGATTCTGTCTCCAGGTCTTACAAAATGGATTTACAAGCATTCAAAGAAACCAGATAAGAGTTTTAGAACCTTCTATACACGTACCAGGCTTTCCAGACAACATAAAAGTCCTTTGGCTGCAATGAATACTGTCCATCATGTTTCTGATAAATATACATAGATAGGAGGGGAGCAGACCAAGAATTACCTTGTATGTGAACGTATCCCAGTGTGTGCGCCTGCAGGTTGCTAGACCAACTATCTCATTCGGGAGGAGAGCTCACAGTGATGAGTCAAGGCATTACAGTCTGTGATGAATCTATCCATTCATCTTTCTATCAGTCAGTGTACCTGTATCCAGGAGGTGGTGGTTGAGGTTGAGAAAAAAAAATAAAAATCAGATAGATGTTGAAGTTCCTCAGAGTGTCAAACAGTGATGTCGGTAAAATGTACTTCAAAATACAGAATTTGAAAATATTTAGTTGCTCTGAAAATATTGATTGTTTTAAAAGCATGTCAAACATTTAACCCTTGCAGTGATATTATGGAACCATTATATGTGCTGATCCTTCTGTGCATATATGGTTTTTAATACCTCTTTGTTCAAAATGTTGTATAACTGCACAAACCACAACTTAATCAGACCGCAAACAGCAAACAAAAAGTCTCCCTCTTTCACACACTGACGCTGAGATGAAAAATATCAGCCTCTGCAACCCCCATACACAATCTCTATGCAGATGGTGAGGAGGGAGGAAAAAAACACCTTCCTATCATTTTCTCTTGTTTTGCCTTATTTTTTTCATTGCTTATGTATGAAACCGAAATAAAAGCAATATTTCGGGGTGGTGTCAGTTTTTCCATGACAGTAGTTAGTACTATTATGGAACATGCTGAGTGGGAGCAAGACAACATTGAATAATTGATTAACACTAAAAGATGTGGGTATGGCTATGCATTATTCAAATTGATATGTATTACTGTCAAAAAAAAAAGAAAAGCTGCTCATGTTTCCATTTGATGTTCAGCAATTTTAGGCACGAGGATGAGGAGCTCTAGTTTCCTTTTTTTCCCCCACTCTTTTCCTGTCCCCTGCAATGACAGAACCGGTTTCAATGTCAAATTTCTGCTCCTGAGAGCAAAATGGATGGCTGATATCCATTTGTCGAGAATTGTGTCGAGGAAATAGGTACTTCAAGTAATAAAATGAAGTGGAAATGAAACGAGGTGATAGACGATACAAGGAGGGCATAAGGAGAAGAGTGCATAGACACATTTAGGTGTATTTTGCTTAATTACACTTCAACAGATGCTTTAAAATCATATCGTTCTCCGTATAGCTTAAAAAGCTGCTTTAACAAAAGGATTAAAACTCTCAGAAGGGCTAAATGTTACTGCCAAAGCACTGAGTGTATAGACAGGCTTTCTATGCAATGATTAATCTAATCTGTTTCCTCTCATTTATTTCGTCCTTCTGTTTTATTACTTTTTCGCTGACCTATTTTCTCTCAGTTTTAAAATCAAAAGCTATGTTGTCCAGACACAATTATTTCAAATGATTATAGCCCTGACCCATATTTTGTCTTTGAAATTGGAGGTCATTGATAAAATGAATTGCTGAAGCATAAGAGCAAATCTTGAGAACAAATGGAGGTGTTAGATTTTTTGACAGGAGGGCACGTCTCCGAGCAGCTCATGGGCTGTTTATGGTTGAATGGCTGAATCTATTACCTCTATCCATCCTCAGTGCTTTTCAGCAATGCGTTTCAGGTTGGACGAAAAAATTGGCAGAAACTGAGCGGCTACATGTATATAGCATGTTCTGAGGCATGTACTCTCTGTACTCTGTTGTGGCATGTTCACAATGTAGGCATTAAAGTTCAGCTGGTTCTAGCTGACTGAAGGTACAGGGGGGAATAGAGAGGTCAGTGGTTTGACTTTAGATTTGTCTCTGTCTGTTTCCATCCTTAGATGTCATAACAGTGTGAGGGACCTAATTTGTTCTGCCAGCGATTTATTCAAGTCCCTTAAGATGTTGCTTTTTGTCCCTGAAAGGAAGGCAGCAGACTAATGGCAGCGGGACCTGCAAAACCAATGTCTCCGATTTGAAATAGTTGACATTTTGATCACCTGTTGTTCTTAAGATCTAGAAACAAACAGACATCTCCATCATACAGCAGTTTTTACCAGCCATCCATAACCCTTGTCTCCTTAATGAGCTCAACCTAACCCAAAACCACCATCCTGAACCTTAAACAAAGCCTAAACCTAACCACATGCAGGATCAGGATCAAAACCCTGAACTGCTGGTCCCGAAATCCTGTGCATATGCGTCACCTCTGTCAGAGATTTTGTGCTGTAAATAAAGACTTCCTTCACTCAGAGAAAGGGTCTCCAGGGAACATAACCCTGAAAGTTTTCTTTCAAAAAATGTCTTTGCCAATACAAATTTAAAGAATATAAACACGATTTCTAAGAGACTGGGTTGGTACACTGCAGCCAAAGACACTATACAGTACCGCCTGAATAACGAGGAAAGAAGGTATAAGCTTAAAATCTGGTGTCTAAGGTGAAAATCAACTTACTGTGAAGTATTTAGCACAGTAAACATAAAATCGTTCCTGTAGTTGTACTGAGGCTAGGTAAGGGGAGATGTACACACATTTTTAGCCACCGTACAACCAATGACAATATCTGGGGGGGCTGAAGACAATCCCAGATGGCAATGGGTGAGCGGTGAGGTACACCCTAGACAAGCTGCCAATTCATCAGACAACCATTCACTCCTCCAGGCAATTTAGAGTCTCCAATTAAATCATAAACACTGTTCAGTCGAGCATGTGTTTGGACTCTGAGAGGAGGCCGTAGTACCTGGCGAGAACCCGGAATCAGGACCAGGGACCTTCTTGCTATGAGGCACCATAATGCGTCCCCAGTGACAATTAAAAACAATCATAACTTTGTTTACTCACACAGTAGTCTATTTTCCATAAGAGAAATGACGATGTCTATAGATGACAAACTAAATAAAAATGAGCTGCTTGTCTGCAGGCTATGTCCCCATTAAGTAAGTATATATACATATCATTTTTTGACATGAATTCAATCTTCCAAATGTCTTAAGATCACATTTCAGTAATTTGCAAGAGATAGCTCAGCAACATTTTAAAGCTGCTTTTCACAGTCTGCTGCATCAAGTAACATGCAGCCCGTATTGTGCTCAAGGTAACTAAAGAGGCTTCCCTTCCATCAGTAATCCCTGAATCAATCCACTACGGGGATAGAGTGGGAGAGAAAGAAATAGGGATGATGACACGGAAATAGATGCAAAAAAAAAAAAAAAGTAAAAAAAATCTTCATAGGATTAACATTCATTAGAGTTTCAGCTCTTCAGCAGGCTACATACCAATTGCATTTTAAACAGATTCTTGCCAAAAGCCACTGTTGCCCTGGTTGTAATAGAGGGATCTTTTTTCAATATTCTTCCCAATAGTTTAGGATTAGTCCCAGGGAACGATACTATTGCCTCACCAATTATCGTTCCAGTACACACGGCTTCCGTGACCTCTGCCGATGAACCAGATTAATCAGCTTCACACAGGTCGGTCGACCTTCCTTAGCTGAGGAAGCCTCAGCAAGCTAAAAAAAAGTGCAAATTCCTGTGTAGATGGAAGCCCCACTTAGTACACAGTCACTGCATCCTCTTTGAATTAACATTATGCCGGGTCGAAGGTTTTAATCATCGTTTGAGCCTTAGATCCTAAAAAATCTATCACATGCCCTTCAAGAATAACAGACAATTACTGCCCAAAACAATTTGTTTGAATATCAAAACTTTCTCACATCATTTACTCACTTTGATTTTAGAAACTAGACATGAGAGCATTGTTTGAAATGGACTGCAAACATAACAGGTGGACCTTCTACCATTAAAGCTATATCACACGAAACAAGTGCCGTTGTGTACTGCTGTGATTTGGTCGTAAGCACTGGGCCGCGGGTCCAGCAGCCTAAAATTTTCTTTCTTTGCACATTTATGTCTGTATGCTCAGGGACCCCTCATGGATACAATGATTAACAACTTTTTTTCCCCCCTAACTCCTAATGAGCTAGTAGGGGTGCAGTTTGCCATTTTATGATTTGCATTAAACCAGTGGTGCAGAGCCAGATATACAATGTATACCCACTTATTTTTCAAACAGCATTGGATATATATGCTTTGAAATTCAGTAGTGTTCTGTGATCTGAATATTTTTTTCATTCTACAATGGTAAAGGCGTGACATAGTTATGTAGTTGTCTGATCTCTATGGGGACCAGTATAGTCCTTACTCCCTGACGTCAAGCAGCAGAAGTTAATATACAGAAATAGCGCAACATGTCATTGTTTTATCCTATCGCTCAACAGGATGAATAAATCTGCCTGTGTCGACTTTGCCACCATCTGAACTTTGAGAGCCAGCGAAGCTACTAAATGTTGTCAACCTGTCAGATCTGCTCCTATGTTTATGAGCAGAACTCAAAAACTAGACTCTGGACTTGGAGTGGAGAGTTCAAGTTTTCAAGTGAGTGGCTGATGTTTGGGGTCAAAGGTCCGGGGCAGAATGGACGGAATGAGAGCCGAGGTGATGGCGTGGGCAGTGAGGAATGGGAGGAAGCTTGGCTGAAAGCAGACGGAGACAGGCAATGATGAAGAGGAAATGCAAGAAACCACAATCACAGAAGCTTGGAAAACTGACTATTTATAAGTGTAGGTATCACTTATTTGAAACAATAATCCTTTGTTTACGTGCTGGGATAGACATACTGCAAATTAGGAGAGGCAGGCGATCAGTCTAAGGGGGACGATGAGCTGATCGAGAGCAGCATGAAGGGGGTCACATATGCCAACATACATTAACGCACATTAGTAAAGAGAAGTAGCGGAGCACAGAGATGAGGAGATACCTGGAAATATTGTTTTTTTCGATACGTTTAATTCGTTTTTAATTAATTTAGCACATGATTTGGCCTGTAGCTGCAGTTGTGCAATGATATATCTCATGTTAATTTTCCAATATTAATTAGTCAATCTCTGTAACCCCTGCTTTTAGTACAACAGCTAAAATGATAAATTACACTTTGTAGTATGTAATTGATACTTGTAGTGATTAACATTAAATCATTCCAGCACTATATTATAGCTGATGGTTCGTTTCTTGGTAGACATACAGAGGCTTACACTCAAAACTGTCCTCATGACTCTCTTCAAACATTTTATGTCAGTCATATTTATTACAACCTTTCTGTGTTTGTGTCTTTCATAACTCCCATGTGGAGGATTTCTTGTGCCAATCAACCAGCAAGACAGACAACTTGAAGCATGGTCAGTACTTTTAAGGGGTAGAAAAGGCCACTGACCTTCACACCTGGTGGGGAAAGCCAAGCGGGTAAAGACCATCAAAGTAGAAAAGCATGATCGCCTGTGTGTATTTGTGTGCGAGTGTGTAAGGGTTTCTGGCCAGGTCTCGGCTAAAGTGGCTCCTGATTGTGTTTCTCTACCATCTCGTTGTCAAAAAATCAATTCTGGCCCGTCACTCAAGCGAAGACCTATTTCGAGCATGCCTTTTTCGTTTGGTACAGCGTAATGTCAACATTTGCTTTGCATCCTATGTGAAGGACATCAAATTTTAATGGTGGAATTCAAACATCAATCTGCACAGTGGTAACAAAAATAAATGTGAAACCACAGCTCTTAGGTTTGTTCATGTATTGTAAGTGAAAATGGATATGAGTGTACACTGTACTGATATTCTGACTGCACAGAAGCTCACTGGTAAGTGCATGTCTCCAGATAATTATTTCACTATTGATGTCTAGCTATTTACTGAATTCATACATCACCACCAGCCATCTTCTTTTGTGTAAGTGCCCTTGTGTTGCCTGTTTGAAGGGCTGACAGTTCATTTCTAAAGGCTGATTGTTGCAGAAAGTCAGAATGAAGAAATGATTAATTATTCTAAATGAATTTAAGCTGTTTGACAGTATACATCATCTCACCGTATCAGTCTATGTAGGATGATCAGGAATTTTTCACCACTGTCATTAAAGGACTAATTTAATTTTGCCAACAAAACACTGATCTGAACCAGCTTTACGTGTACGACTTCCAAAACATGAGTCAGCTAACTTTGTAGATATCGGTTTGATGTATGAAACTTAAAGACTGGCAGACAACTGGATTTGTCAAGGGATCTGTCCACGGCTGATAACAAAGATCTGTACTCTTCAGATTTAAGTTAAAGTGGGTTTAGGTACCACTTAAATCATCAGGTAGACGTTTATGTAATATCAGCGACCTATGAAGAACGTCCTCCTTTTGAATTCTATTCATGATAAAGAGTGTATCAGCACTTGGTCTAAATATTGTTTCAGAGGCTGTTGCACACTGCCAAGATAAGTGTCTGTAGAAAACACTAGTGCACATAATCACAATGGGATTGTATTGCCTGGAGTGGGAGGACTGTGTCAGTAATGACATAAAACAGCCAAAACACTGTGCGGCTTGAGCGATAAAGCCTCTTCAAAATGCCAGATTGCTCACTGTGCCCACACTAATCCCCATCCTAATCACTCAATATCAACTGACAGACTGAGCCAGACTGAGGGACTGTGTGTCTCTATAATCATGTGAAAAGTGTTGAGTGTGCTTTGAGAATGTGTCAAGTTTCCCTTATTTTGTAGATGTTAGTCTGAGTCCTGCAGCCAAGTTTTTTTTTAGCACTCAGTCGAGTTGAATTGTAGCTGTATGAAAGATCTAATTTACAGGGTATCTTGTGTTGGCTCACAGTGATGAGACAGCATATGGTGCTGAACTGAAGATACCCTGTAAATGCAGTTATTTCTCAAAACTGCAATTTTCACATCTACAGACACATTTGAAAGATAATTCATTTAAAAGACATTTCACAGAGCAGAGAATGTTTAAAGCAACATTACGCAGAAATTGGTATTTTTTTTGCGATTTGCGGCCCCAGTTTCAGAGTTTAAAACCACTAAATAAATATGGACAATATGGTAAATATGTACAGCCTTACACATGCATTTGAAATGAATATATATTACTTATGAATAAAAACTATCAAGTTGACAACTGTGTTAAAAGCCAAATATCAAGCAAGGTCAATAACACAAGACATAGAAACCAGCTAATATTACTCATAGCGCCCTCACACATAATCCGTTTGTGATGCGCACTGGTTCGGCTCTCCCGGACACCAAGCGTCGCATGAATGTGCGAGATCTTGCAAATTCGTGCATAATGCCGCGATATTGCCGGCTGTAGTCTCTTTGACTCCTGGCCAATTCCACGCCATCTTTTTTGCGGGTGTCCTTATAAAAAGGATGTGAGGTGTCATAAATGATATGGTGTCGACGGGGTGAAAAGACACCTGAAAACCTCTGACCTATTGACTTCAGGTCAGCCCCGCCAATTATGACGTGTTCTTGTAATGAAACTCGTATTTTGTATTTTGTAGCCAATTTTCTTCCCCGCACAATCTGCTCTGTGCTGAATTTATGTGCCGTGCTTCTGTGTCCGGGAAAAATAGAAGTTCTGCGTATGTGCTGCGGAGGGCTGCTGGTCGCCGCGGTCGTTCTGGAGCCGTGACGCAGCAGAACTGGAGACTGTGTGAGCTGACACATTGACTAAAATTTAAACGTATTGGCTCTGCCGCCGTGGCGGAGTCGTTCCGCATGCAGTGTATTTTAGGGGTCAGGAAACTCTGTTGAGGCGGAGAAGCCAGAGGAAATTAGAAGGAAAAACATTTTCTCCATAAAATATGATCCAGTTTTATCAAAATCAGTGAAATAGAGCCATAGTGTTACGGATTTGACATGTTTGAATGTACCCAAACAACAAAGCTACATAGTGCAAACACAAGCGTACAGGGTGCAGAGTGGGAATGTCAGAGACACTATTCACCTGATTATACATCAGTGTTGCATCAAAATATTTTAAGTTATTGTGTCATTTTATGGTAGAAAAATTATCTGGTATTGCTTTAAGGTTTAAATAAATGTGATCATATCCATAGCTGTTAAAATGTTTTCACTGACATGACTTTAACATTTAATCAGCCATTTAATTGATCAGTTTTTTGATCCAAAAAATGTCAGAAAAAGGTGAAACACGTTGATCACAGCGGCAGGTGGCTGATGTCAGAATATGTTTAAGGTAAGGAGTAGGACAGGTAACTGCAGGGATGATGAAAGAAGTGGGAACAGGTGTGTAGATGGATGGGGCAGTCAGGTGATGTGATAAGGAGAGGGAGGATGGCAGGTCTGGGAGTTGAAAGACAGGCTAGAGACAGGGCCAGAGAGCAATAAAGAGGGCTGGGGATGAGAGTGTGGCTGAAGAGGCGACTGAGGAGCAGATTGTGACACCGACCTTACCCATTCCAACCAAGTAATTTTGTCCTGCTGATAGGGTTAGACGTTAGATCAGAAAACCAACAAGCATCAGTCAAAAATTTGGACACAGTGCAGACCAGATGGTGTGCGATGTCACTGTAGAATGCTATGGTTGATTTCTTTTGAAATACATTTTGAACAATGCAACATTTGGAACAACAGTATGATAAGCTTAATAGGCGACACAAATAATGAAGCTGGTGACTGGTGAGTGAGTCCCTACTTAAGTGTGATTGCGTGCCATGTGGCCTGAATGAGTATAAAAACATTTTTTATCTATTCTACTCTATTCCATTATATTCTATTATCTGTTCTCTACTATTATGTGCCAAGAATAGCAAAATTCAACAGTATATTTTTAATTTTAATGGGGTATAATGATAGCTGCAGGCCTGGGGCTGCTAGCTGTGCTTCAGGCTTCTTTTTTTTCTTCATAGAAAAGGACAAAAAGTAGCACATTATGGTTCCCATCTGCTAACAGCCTAAATTTCAAGGTCGTGTGAGCCCAGGTGTTCACGGCATCAGCAGCAAAATAAAAAGGTCATTTAGAAACACATGACACTATGTTACAGTTATTTTTCATGTGTCACCCATAGCTGAGCGTAAAGTCAGAAGACAATGTCATTGATCATCATTCACCGCAGTGGAAGGGATCGTGTTCTCGCAATGGGTAGCAGAAGGTGTTGGCAGAATTAAGAGTTCACATTCCACTGGTGTCACTCTCGCTAAAAATGAAAACAGATGCTCTTTTTTTTATTTTTGGTGTCGTGAAACTGTTTTTGTCATCTGAAAAAAGCTGCAGACGTTGTCACATTTGAAACACAAAGACACATTATGATTCTGTGTTTATGCTTCCTACCAGTGTTGCAACCTCAGGTCTCAGTTCAGTAAGCTGACTGCCAGCACTGCACAATGAAGCAAGACTTTCATTATAATGTTAGCAGCTTCCAATCCAAAAGACTTCTCTAACCACACTTGTGTGTGTCCTTGATACTCAAACCAAAACTGAAATGCCATCAGTCAAGTGTTGTGATTACTCTGCCATTGTTTCTGTTTGGGGTTTTATTTTCAGAGCTGACGCAGATATTGTGCAATAATTTTACACATCATAGCTGCAGATTAGTTACTGTGCATTAATTTTCATGGTGTTTTATGAATGATAATTACTTGGCATAGCAGGCTCAGAATGGCATGCAAATGAGCAGAGTTCATTAGAGGCATTAGAAACACGTTACTCAATTATGGCATTCTGCTTGGCTATGCCAATGACATGGACACCAAATTTGGATGCACTACCCTGTTTTCAAACTGGTTAGAATAAGTACCCAAATTACCTCTGTAAAATAGATAATGGGTGTATAATGAGCTTGGAGGAAAAATAACGGCCCCCTCCTCATCCCCCAAGAAAGATAAGATATCAGATGTAACACCTTTCAAATTAGTTGGGGTAGCAGAGAAAAGCCAATTCTCCAGAGAAAAGAGTGAAAGATAACAGTTCTGTAAGGAATTCATGATAAGGAAGAAAGAGGTATATTTTCTTGTAAACACTGTGTGTTTAAGAAGTGATCATCAGCTGTATGTTACAGTATAAAAGCACAAGTGTAAATATCAAAATTATTGATGGCTTAACACCAGTTAGCTGTTCCAGTTTCAGAGTCCTGGTACATGCATGCTGTCACACTGTCATGGTTTACTGGAACACTTGACTTAACGCTAGATGGGAAAGATGAGTAATGTTATCAGTAACACCTGTACTTTTATCATTATGACAGGTCAAAATGTCTCCTATTAAAAAAAAAAGGTCTATTTAGAAAAAATCATCCAAATATCATCCAAAATATGTTAAATATCCAATGTTGTTAAACCATTTCTTTTCTGGCACTGTAATCATATTTTTTCAGTTCCCCTTTAATTCAACTCTTGACACTGATACATGTGTTAGCCAATATTCATGCCTGAAAAAATGGTAGTTTTGACAATTTTAGAGTGCCAATTATATAAACAATGAAATCCCACAAAGGCACTCCTGTAGGTGACATTCACCAGGTTCAAATGAGAAATTTAATTTGTCCGGTTGACAGTTTGGTGAATCTTGAGTAACCCTTTATAGCAGCCAATGTACCATTAAATGATGATTATGGTCTGTTAATGCCCTGAAGATCTTTTTCACAGTGTCTGTTATATGGGAGCGTTGAGAAGCAAAGATTTACATTACTCTCCTCTTGATTTAGTGTGATGAAAAAGATCTTCCCAGGATAATCTTTCTCAGTTCCTTAATTTTCACCTGTGAAAACAGTTTTTGCATACTGTAGGAATTTTTAATCGAGACGTGTCATTTATATCTAAGCAAATAAGGTCCATCTAAAAAGCGATTAACATATTAAAGAAGTCCAAACTGTGTGTTGAAGTACACCTCAAGTGATTACAGCTTAACTGCAATTAAAATACTCATTATAAACACAATTTGGAGGATATATGAAAAGGGATGTGAGGTAATTGTATGTCGGTTGATTTCATTAAAGCTTAGATCTAAACAGGGGAAAGCACACATGGGCTCTGTATGATGTGTCGAGGTTGTGTAAGCTATCAAAAGTCGTTCATTTTCAAAGTCAGCTCAGATGACGATGATTAAACTGAGCACATTGCTGATGAGAAGAGCTAAGTTGCTTTCAAAATAAATGTGTATGCCATTAAATTCCTTTTTTCATGATAACACAAGTATATAACATGTATAATGAGATTCTTTAACACCTCAAAAATCATTTCTTTGCAGTGAATATATTCTACATAGGATATAAAATCTGAATTTAACTGATGCTGGTTATGTAGCACTGGATGAGCAGTGAAACACGATGATGATTGATATTTATGCTACTGTCTAAAAATGATAAGGATTACGTTTATAGAAAATGTATACCTTATATTTTTCCCCAGCATCAACACACCTTGACATTTCACAAAAGAAGCACATTACAATTTACAGTTAACAAAATTTTCAGACTTAGTTTAACAGGTGCAATTTGAGATTACATCGAAACATCTGAAGGCACAGCAGCATCAACTGGAGATTAGTTAAAATGAGACCTGCCAACAGATAATTTGTTGCAAAATCGAGGCGAAACAGAGCAGTTTACCACATGTAGACTCTGCACAGCGTCTCCTATGGCCATGAAATCATATAGTTTAAGCCAATAACTTTAAAATCAAGCAGGGATTTTCCACAGAGAGCTATTGACAAAGTTGCTCAGATGTAATCTAAGCAAAAAAAAAGAGTTGGCTAAAATTGCCTGAGAGCAAAACCTGTCAGTGTAGAGGGACTTTGATTGGATTGGTTTGACTAAAGCAGCAACAATCGTAGTTTCTTTTAACATTTATTCACCCAAGGTAGTTTCACAGAGGGCAAGGCTTTCTTTCACACGAACATTCTGTGCTCACAGTTGCACGCATCCACATCTAAATGCTGCAGTATAACAACAATCTGATCTGCAAACCACTGAGCAACTCCAGTGGAGTGGTTGTGAGTTCAAGGCTTTGCTCAAGGGTAGCTCACCACAGTGGTAATAATTCTCATCCCTTTCCCACTATTCCTACTCAAGTCTATCCTGCTGGTTCTGTAATTGAAGCAATGACCTTCCAGTTAGTGAACAGCCTGATGTGTTGGATTTCAAGCCACACTAGGACAACTACCGCAGTATGGTTCTAGACCTTTAAATTGCTGCTCACATCTCAGATTTTCTAGTGAATAAAAAAAGTATGGTGTTGTGCACATTGCTGTTACCGAGCCATGGCCATATGGCCTTCCTGGAAACATAAAAATGGCCACAGAAATGACAACAAGCGTGGATGAGATTGACAGAAATAAACAAGTTGAATTACTCAAAGACTATGGTTTAAGATAACTTGACTTTTCATAGCTCAGGCCATTTGGTTATAAAAAAAAAAAAAAAAATCTAATGGTTAGATATTGTGTTATATTACAAATGGAGCACAATACAAACTCACAGACAATGGTTTTAATCTATACTCAATGACCGCTGGGTATTCTAACTAACCTGACCCTCAACATGAAGCAAAAACAGGAACAGCAGCTATAAATTGTTGTATTAGGACATATTCAGTCAACGTCAGACCTGAAACAGTCCCTATCACTGAAAATGATGGACTGTTATGGTCAAAACAAGAAGCCTCAAGTTAGAGATCTCTGTCAAGATGCTTGTCATGACAGCTCACAACAAACATGTATTGATTTCCACATGAAAAGCGTGACTCAACTTTCTCCAGCCAACAAATGAATTCTTCCCTCATGTCATTCTGTGACAGAATCATCTCATTTAAGCAGAGTTATTGCTCTCATTAGAGAGGACAGTCACTACCCCTGTTTATGCCCGACTGCTGACCGCGGGTTAATGAATAATAATAAATAATAACACACTAATGATTATGCTTGGAGGGCTTAGCTTGACAGCTACTCGGTCAAGGAGGAACACTGCACCCAAGGGCGGCCCAAGACGGGGAAACTGGAAAGGCATTATCCTCCTTTATCTTCAGGATCACCAAGGGTCCTTGAGCCAATTGGATTATTCTGGAGGCATTATACACAATTGATTGGTACGCTGTTGAGTGAATACAGCCTTGTGGATGTGTGTGTATGACAAGATTATTACCTTTCAGAATGCTGGGTGAGCAGTGTTTTTGAGGATAATCATAAATGCATTGGCAAGATCTCTCTTTGTCACGTCTGGTTGGACCTTACAAGGCCCGGTGAACAATTTTTCAGCATTCTGTAATTCCTTTGATAAAACATCACAAAGCAGATGCATGGCAAAAAGCCGAAATAAACTGGAAAAGAAAAATAAATTCATGAAGAAAAATAAATGTCTCACCAGGTTTCTGACTTTGGTGAGACATTTATTTTTCTGTGTGTATGAAACTTCTAATGATGACAGCAAATTTCCAATTCCCTGCCAACAGAGGGAACGTGAGTTCATTGAACACGTTGTCGATAGAATGAAAA
Organism: Larimichthys crocea; assembly: GCF_000972845.2. Taxonomy (NCBI): domain Eukaryota; kingdom Metazoa; phylum Chordata; class Actinopteri; family Sciaenidae; genus Larimichthys; species Larimichthys crocea. The sequence goes on along the minus strand of NC_040034.1, from coordinate 18,630,086 downwards.
AGTATTAAATGAATTGCAAAAAGGAAGCTGACATCTGTGCTGGCAGTCAAAACTACAACTGATTTGGCTTTTACAAAACATGGAAGCATTCCTACTACAAATACATACACACATTCACAGCTGTCGCTATTGACATTGACTATTCAATTTATTGATGCAACAGCGTCTGGCCCTTAGCCCATATTAGTGCCTCGGTGTGTCTCTGCTGAAGCTAATTTTTCAAAAATTGCTACACCCTTTTTATCAGACATGGACATACAGGGAAGACAATTACCCAGCTACAAAAACAACTGATTGTAACAAAACTATATTTTGCCAAAAAAATGATGATTCTCCAAGCAGGTGAACCTAGTCACCCAGAAAAGGGTCTGAAGGCCAGTTAATATCACCCCAACAAGAATTAAAGCAATTATCTAATTAGATTTCTCCACATGCTGTAGTGCATGCTGCTATAGTAGAAGTGATTTAAGAAAACATTTAGGTTTAGAGGCTGGTGTCTGTATTTTGCCTTTGTGAAATCCAGCCTCCGCCAAAGTTACCTAAGGGTTCTCTCACACTTGTACTTTAGGATTGCTGTGTCACTTACTTTTTGATGAACTGTCAAAGTAGATAGGCACAAGCAGAACAGACCCGTGTTATTGACAGATTATTAGACTTCTAGAAAAATTCATAATCAGATTGATATATGAGTTAAATTATTGCTGAAATTATATAAGTTAGGGAAGGCTCAGGAGGTACAGTGGCTTACTCTTTGTAATCAGATGGTTTCCAGCTGCACCAAAAGGAGTGTTTAAGTGTCTTTGAGCAAGATTCTGAATCCCTTACTGGTCCTGATGAGCAGGCTGGTATGTATGCATGTATATTTGAATGGTAAATGTTGGCATGTGTTGTAAAATGCTTTGAGTGATCAGTAGACTAAAAATGCTATACATATGCAGCCCAGTACCACGAATGAATCACATAAAAGTAGGCAGAGACTCTTCTTTTCAAGTGGTCTTCGTTTGGTCCTTTGTCTTCTGCAGAAAGACTTGACTGACAGCTTTCCCTCCAGTCTAATTAACTGTACTAACCAGGGAAATGCATCAGAATTTGCTTTAACTGAACCAAACAGGTTTAAAAGCTTCCTAAGATTTCTTAACAGGGTTTTTTTTTAGTAAGCAGGAAACATTAAAAAGTCAGCTTGGGAAAGTGCTGGAGCTTAGTAACATTATCTTAATTAACTAGCTACAGATGATAAAAACTGTTATTTGTCATTTCAGATCAGCCACAGACAGAAATCAAGAGGCCTGACTTTGGAAACTTCTGTTACATTATTAAGAACATTGCGTGGTACATCTGCAGAATGTTGCAGTACTTGGACAGGTCAAATAAGTTGAAGTGACATTGAAGTGGAGCTTATTTTGTTTCCTCCATGTATAATGGTGCACACAGCGGCACACAATTATATATATTTTGACTTTTCACAGATGACAGGTTTTGTGGACTCGCATACCAGCTAACTGCTGGCCTCAGCGGCTCAAATGGAACTCACAGCCGTAGTTTTTTTCCAAGTAAACACTGAAGTAGAGAGATAATGAAGGTATGATGAAAAATCACATTCCCACACCAAACATGTTGCCATAGGATTTTTCTTTTTGCAGTATTGTTTAGAGGGAACATCAATACATTATGCAGCTGTCTGGCTGTTCATTTCTACCAGTGACTAACATCTTCCGTAGAGTGCCAAGCACCCACATGACAGGAAAAGCCACTGTATTTTTGGCTGTTGGTACAAAATCAGATTCCCTTCCCACCACTGAGCTCAGGTTCATTTCAGGCTTCAGGGAGAAAAAAATAAAAAACATCCTGCTTCTATAGACAGGTGCCTGTATATCATGGAATTTCAGAAATCAGCAAATTAAATTGGGTGCATACATGTAGATATGTATCTTTTAAATTCTTTAATTTAGTTTAATCATGGACTAAAGGACAGACTTATCTCTCCTGTGTACACAAACAAAACAATCTTTTTTGTATATGAATACCCAACAACTGCACAAGAATGTTTTATATTTTTACACTTACCCCTGCAAAAAAAACATCCACGATGTACCTAAAATATGCTGTGACTCTGATATCTAATTCTATCTACCTCAGTGCCATTGAGAAGGTAAAGATGTCTGATCCCACATCTTGTTAAGCACTGCGTTGGCAAAGGTCAGCAAAGGTGAATGGTCGGCTATAGAACTTCCAGTCTCGGCTATTGTGTCGTACCATAAGAAGATTATATCCATCTATCCATGTCCAGACTTACTTATTCTGTCATCTCAGCTGAGGATTATCCTGATCTACTTAGGGAAATGGGATTTCAGTAACTGTACACTTTATGTTGCTGGTATATGCAAAATGTCATTTTTGCCATGGTGTCATAATGAATTCTGTGGTCCTGAAACGTCCCATGCAGACTCAGATATTTTGTTGAAGCAAAATGAAAATAGCTTGCCTCTCTAAATTTGAATACATGTGATGATTTTTAAGACCATTAGATATGTTACTTTTGTTTTTGGAAAATACACCAAATATGTTTTTCGAAATGTCAACCTCCCCTTCCAGGAGTAATTATATACTTTTAAAGATAACAATTTGACTCATGGTATTTTTAACTAGCTCTGCTCTGAGCCCATCTGGCATTCCCCCCTGCACTGAGGGAAGGAAATGCATGAATAAGGAGATTTAGGATAGGGACTGCACCTGTATTCATTTTACTCTCACCCCACCCCCTCCTCAACATCTGCATTTTCCAGCTCCCTATGGCCTGAACCCTGTCTCTAACTAATTACAACATCTTGAAGAACGAAAGCCAATGATGAGAAAAGCAGATGTGTAGAGCTGGAGGGCCCTGCTAACCAGGATTTCAGGCACAACAGAAGCAAAATAATTAACCTTGTAACTGGGCGACCAAGGAAGCCCACAGGGGAAGTTTGGACATAGAATGCGAAAATATATAGAATCCCTGTGCATATTTATACCAAACCTCAGGACTGCAATGTTTACATTTAAATGGATGGAGGTAAAAATGTGGTTTTGATCACAATTTTTGAACTACAGGCTAACTTCAACATGGTAACATCAGAAGTAAGCTCAGAGACAATTCTAACATGCAGATGTTTAGCAAGTGATGTTTTACAATGTGCACCATCCTAGTTTAGCAAAAAGAACCACAGAGGCTGCGGGGAATGTAATTTGTTTGACACACAAAATTTTGACCAGATGATGTAACTCAGTCATCACAATTCATCCTTGGGAGCGACATGAATGCTTGAACTGAATTTCATGTCAAACCACTCGGTAGTTGTCAAGACATTTTACTGAGAACAACAAATGTGCACTTCATGGTGCCATTAGAGAAAAAGTCAAGGGGTTTCCAAAGTCACTAGGGTTTATCCTTTGGGGACCAGGAATATGTGTGCTCAGTTATATAGCAATCCATCCAAGACAGATTATTTCATTAAAAAAACACAAATGTCAAACTAATAGTGACCCTGAAGAAGATCCCCTGTGCAAACAAAATTGCCTCTGGGGACTGTGAATGTCTGGACAAGATCATTCATAGCAATCAATCCTATACTGGATGACATATCTTAGTCCAGTTAAAGTGGTGGAGCAACTGAGGTTGTCCTCCTTGTAGCATGTTTGTTTTTAGCCACACTCTAACAATAAACTGGACAATGCACCAAACATTACTCACTCAGTTGTTACTGTATTCTTCTTCTTCTTCTTCTTCTTCTTCTTCTTCTTCTTCTTATTATTATTATTATTATTATTATTATTATTGCATTTTACACTATAGTCCACAGTTTCCACATTTTTATTTTTTCTTGTAAAAATTCCTCAAATAGAATTGGCCTACATTTCACCAGTTCTCATAGATCCACTTCTGCTCCTCTTAGCCTTGTTGAGTTGCCTTTTAGAAGGAAAAACATAAATGACATTAACGGCACTAGTCGGGATGTGCTGTATGCCTTAATTCAAGTAGAACGTTCCACACACCCCCACCCCCCACCTCAGAGGTAAGGACACTGCCGTGATGTTTGAAGAGCAAACATTTATATATTTCAAGGCTTAGTTGTAGTCTCATGACCTTTCTCACTCTCTTAAAGACAGCTACTGTAATACAATATTAGTCCTAATGATAAACCTAAACTGCTGCCTGACTTAAGGTAACATATTATGGATGAGTGGAAAAGATCTAACCTTAGAGCCCTTGGGGGAACCAGTGACCAACTTTAATGTCTTTCTGTGTGGAGGGAACTGCAAACAAATGGTCATTGTGTCTGCAGCTGCAGGTTATCCTCAGGCTAGGTGGACTGACATATTGCTGAAAATGTGCTGGATCGATTCTGTAGGCAGAGCGCCTTTTGTCGAGTTGAAAATTCGATGTGTGTTTTAGTGCAGTTTAAACCTCAGTTTTTTCAGTTTTATAGCTTTAACATTTTTAACAGCTACTCTTTATTTTAGTTTTTTTTTTTTAAAAACCTTGATGCATGTCGGACGTTATGATTACTGTAGTAGTGACAGGCATTGAGCTCTGGCTGTTTACAGAGCCATGCACTCCCAGTTCCTTCTGAAAGGGCAATCTGTACTGTGTGAACACCTGGCTGTGGATAAATGTAGGAGCAATACGAGTGATACGCAATAACACTTTCATTATGTGTTATTGTTAAATGTCACTGGTGAAGACCAGCTATAAACATTCAGAAATTCGGAGCAGCTGAAGATGTATCACTGGTTCAATATTGGAATTTAAGCACAGCTAAGGCTGAAGGAAAGTTTATGGCTGCATACTGATGGAACGATTCTTTATGGCAGTGATTCTCAACTGGTGGGACCCGTTCTCAGTGGGTCGCGGGCCTTTGCCTGGGAAAAAAAATGTTAAGAACAAAATCCTGTGCTTTTATTTTGAAGTGGATTTTTTATGCCGCGGAGTGCCGTCTATTCACAAGCCTTGTAATGTTAATAGACACCCACCAAACTGCACCATCTTTTCATTAAATAAATTTGAGAAGTTGAAAATTTTCCTCAATTTGGGTCACGGCCAGGGACGGACTGGCATACCGTGCATTTGCCCAGTGGGCCGACGTGCTATTTGGGCTGATAAGTCCCGATATATATATTTAACGAGGGCTGCTCTGGTCCAAAATGCCAGGGCCGATTTTTTGTCCCAGTCCGCCCATGGTCACGGCTTGTCCTTTAGGGGTGATGGTGGGTCTCGAAGCCAGACCAGTTGAGAACCACTGCTTTATGGTATGAATCAAATTAAATCTGTAATGTCAGCACTTGTTCATTCTTGACCTCTGTTTGCTTCATTTTTACATGTTTTACACGTGACCTTGTTGTTCAGTTCAATTCATTCATTCTCAAATCATAACAGGTAATCTTATGACATTTTCTATGAAGAGCAGAGAGCATTATAGAGTCCCAACAATTACCACCATGAGCCAGCACTTGGTGATAGTGCCAAAGTAAAACTCCCTTTAAGAGGTAGAAACATTGTGCAGAGCCCACCTCATAGTGCGTCGCCATCTGCTGAGTATTGTATGGTTGATGCATAAAAGTTAAGACATGCTTTTATGTCTGGCAGGCTGGAAAATCAAAACAATCTGCTTATAGACACTATAAATGTCCATAGAGCTGGGATGAACTACAGAGTCTGGAAACATCTGCATTAACATTTAAATCCATCTCATTTTTTTTGATAAAAGTACAATTTAGTAAGACAGAAATTATATTAAGAACAGACCAAAGTCAACAGCAGCAGAAACTTAGTTCAGTTTGCCCAATATTAGTTTTTTAAAGGGATTTTTATCTGTAATTTGTACCTATTACAGACATGTCAGTTTCACAATGAATTGGAATTGCAGTTCACAGTTATTAAATAATTGAGTGTCTCCAGGTCATTTCATCACCATACAAATAGGGCTTCAGTTTTCCCAAACCACATAGAATGACACCATCTACACTGCCATTATCTCCCTGAGAGGGGATGAAGAGGGGCCAAATGGAGTAATACTCATGACCAGGGACAATGTGAGGAGGTCAGGTCAGCCATTCAGTGGGGACATTAATGGCCGCTTTGTGCCTTGCCCTGACAATGACAGTGATGATTATAGGTAGGCCCTCGAGCTACATGAATTCCTAGTGAAGTCGTGGATGACACTCTCACTTGGCCCAGGTCTTAGGTGGTTAGAGTTGACAAACACAAAACGGGATAAATGACCTCCTCACCTTTCACTCGAGGTGTAAAAAACATACATTCTCATAGTTTTTATCCAATACTTTTTCTGTGTGGCTGCTCCTATTGAAAAGCAATTGCAAGCCTTTTATTGGCTGTAAGATGGGTCTATTGAAACCTTCAGGTAAACAGTTAATTTGCATTAGTAATATCCAATTATTGTGACTTTACCTTATTATCATTATAGACATACTGTACAGTTATAAACCTCAAGCTTAATGTATCAGACCTTATTTTCATTCTATCACTGCCAATTTTCAGTGCATTTACATTTTGTAATAGTCTCTCTATGAAGTCCTTTTCATTGTCACTGACAGCAATTCCTACATAGTATTCAAATTACGTAACCACACTCGAGATTCACAGGACACATTGCATGCATGTACTTGATGTAATACAGGAGGCAAAAGCTGGTGCATGTGCACATTTGGTGAAATGTGGACTGACTACAAATGTTGATCGTAAAAAAAGTATGATGAATTAGAAAATAAGAAACGTTGTCAAGTCGACATGGTGTCTGTAGCTTAGGCATTTAAGGCATTGAATCTAAAATTATTCAACACATTACTTCTCATATGGTTTGGTGAGTTTATGTTAAACAAGAGAACAATCGTTTCAGTCTTTACGGATCAAATGATTTGTTTTCCTATGTTAAAAGGACCAGTAGTTTGATTTTTCTATAAAAGTGACAGTTCACCATGACTACAGGATTACTGCTGGCTGACCTTGCTAATAAATGTCACATGATGAATCCTCTCTGTCCACTGTTTGGGTGTGTCCTCTGTTATGTTTCTCTAGAGCTTCCTTATTGGTGAAGCATATTTGTACTGCATGCTATATGCTGCACAGTAAAGCACAATATATTTCCACAGTAATAAAAACCTTTACTGGGAGGTCTGCTTTTAACAATCATGTATTTTCTATTTGTGTTTAATGTTATTTGTGGAGAAGGTTCCACCTATGGAAGATATTGTCATGGGGCGATTGTGGAACTCAGTACAATGATTGGATGTAGTAAATACAGATGGGTTAATTCATTTAAAGTGTGAAAGTTCAGCGGGTCTGCTCTGAAATGTTACAAGTCACTCTTCAAGGCCAGTCAAGGCGATTATGCTGCCCCTAGTGGAAAATACTGAGTGTCAACTTCAGTGGCTGTGAGGTGAAGCCAGTGCTGAAGTGCCAAAGACTGCAGTTCCTCAAATGATTACTTGACTGAAGTTTATCTCCATCAGCCCCTGTTACAGGAATTTTTAAAGAAAAACCCTTAAATAAGAAGGATCGGATTCAAAACATCAAAGTTTAAGTTGAATTTATTGTTCTTGTACAAGAGGAGCGTTTCACAGTGCAACCCCCTAAAGGGGTTACAGAGAAAAAGGCTCCCTGAGGAGCATTAACAGTTGGTTCTTATACATTTTCCTGAAGATGGGCTGTCTCAACCCCTGTAAATTGTTAACAGTCAATTTGCATATAATGCCTTTAAACAGCTTTCTTCAACATATCACCTAATGAGTAGCCAGTATGTCCCCAATCTTGATGTCATCTCTCTGACCTGTCCCTACGCCCCATTCTGTTCTCAAATACCTCTATTTATACATTAACCTGAACTTTACCTTACCCTGCCAGTCTCAGGAAAACATCAATAAAGGGAAGTGCCCTAAGGACATATAATAAATAGGAACAAACATTGTATAAGTTAAAACATCTAACTAGCTGTGTAACCCTAATTTTTATAACAGCCTCCATGTTAAAATGTTAAAATTTACAGCAGAAAACCTGCTACAAAAAATACACTTTTGGTCTAATTTCCCAGTTCATGATTTCTTAATAATTAAAAAAATCTAATCTGCTCCAATCAGATTGGTCTCTATTGGTGCATGGAAATACACGACATAGAAAATCAGGCAAAATAACCCGAATTGTTCTAATTTTAAAGGTCCAGTGTGTAGGATTTAGTTACATCTAGTGATGTGATCACTGCATTACAACCTCCTCACATCACCCTCTCCTATCTAAGGTAGAGAGGAACAACACCTGAAAGGCCCTGTCTAGAGGCAATATCTGTTTTTCTGTTCTAGGCTACTGTAGAAACAGGGTGTTTTAACATGGTGGCCTCCACTGAAGAGGACTCGCTCCCACTTTAGATATAAAAGGATAATTTTTAAGTAACAAAAACATAAAGATTCTTATTTTCAGGTGATTATACATGCATGAAAATAATTATTCTGAAAATAAAGGCCCCCAATCTTACACACTGGACCTTGAACAAAATTCACTCTGCCTCGCCTACGTGACATTATGAGAAATAAGAATAATTTTTATGTTATCATTTCTAATTCATTATATATTACACTGGGGAACACAATTTTTGTTGAGTTAGGTCTGACAACTGTTTTTAACAAATCTTTGGGTGCGAAATTCAAAACTGATCTCAGTTCTTCTCTATCACGTCAAGTTTTTGAACTATAGGATCCCCGTTTTCTTAAAAAATATGAAAAATACTGTACTGAACATATGTGCTTGTCTTATAAAAAATTGAAATACTGACATACAATGAAATATGAAAGAAACAGGCATGACTGCAATGTTTATTTAACACTGTTATGTTTTTTTTTACAAAGGATACTATGTTTATAGCTCTTTCTGGAGTGTTCAACTTGAGGACTATCACGTTTTTTGCTCCAACAATAGTCAGCCATCATATGTACATCCCATCTACCCTGATAACATTCTTCCATAACCTTCAGATCTTGGTGAAATCGTTCAGTTTGCTCGCCACTAACAGCACAAAGAAAAACCGGAAAGCTGATAAGATTGCAATGCAGACAATGTAGTTTAATACTCATGTTGCAACCAAGAAGAATGCTTATAGTTTCTGAACAATTTCTGTGTAATTACTTGCACATGTATTTCCAAGAAAGTACTTGATGACATCTTTGAATGATAACCAAGCATTCTTCTCAAGGTCTGACATAGTCCAGGTGAATTGTTCATCTTTGATGAGCTGCCAAATTTGTAGACCATCAAACACACCGGCCTTGATTTTTTCAATTGACAATCCAGGAAATTGTAAGATGATGTACTTGAAACAGTCGGCATCAGTTGGCAATGCTTTTACAAATTGCTTCAGAAAGCAGGGCTACTTTGTGTATCCACGTTGCTGACCAAGAAGGAAACACACCATTTTAAGGTCAACACAGATGATGCAATTGTGTCTGTCATATTGCAATAACTCAATAACTCTCTTTACATCTCCGTGTTCTTCACAAAGACAGACAGAATGCTCAATAGGGACTGCACCGAAAAAAATTCCAATGTGTAGACGGACACACTTAAAGCTCCGCTTTGCACTATCAATAAACATTCACCATTCATTTGGATTGTAGATTGAAAGCCCTAATTCCTTCAGTAAACTAGGAATGTTATGGCAAAACACAAAGCTGCTGTTACTTCGAAAGTACTGCAAAAATGTACTTTCTCTGGTTCGAAAGTATGATACGTTCACTCCTTGTTCAAGGAAGTTTTTCTCATTCAGACTTGATGGTAGGATTTCTGAAGCTTTTTTTGATAGGCCCAAATCACGTGCCATATCATTCACCTCGTGCTGATCAAATCCCCTATGAACTGAATCCCTGTGAATTTCAACCTGCATCCTTGCTGTCACTGTGTTCTTCAACATCACTCAGATCTTCTAGTTGTTTGAAAACTGGCACTGGAATTTCAGCTGAATGAGGCATTGGTCTTATACTGTAGCTGACGGTAGATTAGGATATTCTATTCTTTTTTACAATTTTTCTTGTTAAATCCTGATGTTTTCACTAAACAAAAGTAACAGCCATGTCCATGATGTTTTTGCTCTTACCAAACCATGGGGATATCAAATGCCAACTTTTTACATGTTCCTTTGGTCCACATCCGTAAACTCTTGACACACTGCTTGTGGGGCGAGGGGCCCATGGCTTGTCTTGATCACCAAGTTTTACTTTTTACTGTCTTGGAATGGTGAAACTACCACAAATATAGCAAAAGGAGTCAGGGTTGTTTAGGCATTTACGGCGAGAAGGAACGGGAGCAGACATGATCTGGAACAAAGGAAATATATACCTATGTAAACAAAACACTAAGATGGAATAGTTACAACTTTGAAAACTACAAAAACAGCATAAAACAAAATGGAAGTTACAACGGTATGGCCATGGTTACAAGGTTAAGAGAAAAACCAGCACAAATCTTCTTCGTTCCTACTATGCTAGCTTTCTGTTTGCAGGTATTGATAGTACTGACCTATTGGGAGCTGCACGCACCTCGTAATCAGCTGGCAAGTCTTACTACAGCTAATCAGTGGAATTTTCCTTATCTGGAAGGTAAGCTGTGGAGAAACTTTTTGGAATCAGCATGCCAATTTTAGTTTTAATCAGCATTTTTTTTATTGTTCCCCAGTGTTATTCGTTAGGTATTATTCCTGACTGAAATGGGTTTTAATATGTTTAATGCAAAAATACCTCTCATAAAAAAGGGACTTATTTTCTGCTTTGGACCCAGGGTTACCTATTTCCAACATTAGTAGACAGGATAAACAAGAATAGACTATGTTACATATCTGTGAACACTAAGTAGGGACATACATGAATCGTATGTTGTGGTTACAAGTCCATCCTTGCATTTGTTGGTACTGCACAGCAGCATCCAGAAGCAGTCAGCTTGCCTCGCACCATTGTTGTCCTTGATGGCATGATGTGAAGCATTGTGTGGAAAATTGCCTGCACTGCAGCTGTGGGGGGATGTATTGTAATGACGCATTCTCCTACAAAAGATTGAAAATGGGATTCCACGTTGTTGACAATGTAAGGAACGGTTTATACAGTGATGTGTACTGTGTGTGAGTGTTGTGTGTGTCTGTGGGAGAAACTTATCTGACAGATATCTGAATCCTGCATACTGAAAATGTCCTTCTGCTTCACACAGTTCAGGACTTCAGCAGGATTCTTGTGGAATAAATCCCAGCTCCCACCTGGTAAACACAGTCAGGCATGATGCTCTTTCTAGAAAGCTTTGTGTCTCTGTTCTCATGACTTCACATACTTTGGATGTGTTACATTGCATGCAGTGTGATTCAGACTACTCAATTCAAAGTTATTTATGAGAGTGAAAACACTATAAATCCTATTTATTAGTCACTGAGTCTCTCAGTGACTTTGATTTTGTTAGAATACCCAAAGTTTATCAATCACTTTGTGTTTCATCTCACAACATGAACAATTATGTAACTCTGGAGAATAATCATCACATTTCTGTTGTTGCTTTGCTTGGCTGATTAGTGTAACCGCGTTTTCTTTACACAAACAGGGAAATTAATGAGCCATTTCATTTTTTATTCATATGCACACATTATTCCTGTTTTTGCACCTTGTACTAAAGCTCCCTCCAATAAGTGTTTATACTCATTCCAATAATTTGAGTCATAAATAGTAAAATAATTGATAATGCCATTAACAATTATGAGTGTCTCGCTAGTAATTTATAATAAGGAATCAACTGGACAGATAAATGTTGCTCTGTTATATTATTATGTGTATTAAAAGTCGTGATGCTTTCTATCAAAAGAGTACTCCAATAATAATATTTCTACATCATGCCCTTATTGTCACAACGAAGTGATATATTGGTATTCTTGTTTTTGCTTGTGACTTCCTGTTTTATTTTGAAATTTACCTGCCCTCTCGTTTTAGATCATTTGCCCTTCCTTTGTGTGTCACCTGTTGCCGTGATTCCTGATTGTCTCCACCTGTTCCCCATTACCCATCTCTGTGTGTCTATATAGGTTCTGCGTCTGCCTTTGTCCTATGCCAAAGTGTTTCGTCTTATGTCCGACCACCCAAGCCAGCTCCAAGCCTTGTTCATAGTCAGTGTGTATGTTCGTGAGTTTTTTCTGCCTCGAAAGAGTGATTTTTTTTATTTTTATTTTTTGTAACTTTCTTAGTCTTGTTTTTGGTTCCTAGTGCTTAGTTTAGTCGATTTATTGTCAGCCTCCCTTGGAGAGATTTTCAGTTCTTGGTTTTAGTGTATAGTATTGTCTAGCCGTCACCTTTTTAGGAGAGTTTTTGTTTCTTCACCGTTAGTCTAGTAGTGGTTTAAGTTAATGTTTTGTAGCCTTTTGATTTTCCTCCTTGAGAGTGATTTTGACAATTTTCCATAACCGGTATAGAGTTTTTCCTCCTTAGGAGTGTTTTTTTTTTATTTACTTTAGTTTGGCCTACTTCTCCCTTCTGGGAGACTACTTTAGGTTAGTTTTCATAGCCTTTTGTTTCGAATCACTCTGTCGAGAGCTTTTGTTGTCTCCAAATAAATCTGCTCACTGACACTTCTGCGGTCCTGTTTGAGTTCCGGCCTGACACTTGCAGGCATATGTTACCTCCCGACCGTTGTGCTCCTCCATTACCTGGCTCTGCCACCCATATGCTCAGGGCAATCTAAACTTTTCTTTTCTGTTGTTCCCTGTTGGTGGAATGCGCTACCAGATCAGGGGTGTCTCTCTACCTTCAAAAACCTGAACATTCAGCTCTCACAGTATTTATCGGTGCATGTCCTTGTTGCACTGTACCTTGTTTTTGTTTTTTTTGTTTTTATACACTTTGGATTAAAAGCATCAACTAGATGTACACGTATCATCAAGTTAAGGAACACACAAGGATTCTCAAAATTAATGCAAAAGAGGCAGAAAGCCTGAATTCGACTTGTATGGATCATACATTTCCCATTTATACATGCACCTCTGAAACTTGACAGAGTTTGGAATGCAAACTTTCTGTTAATTCGTGGTCCCCAAACTCAAGACGAAAAAAAACCCTGCTGACATCATTCTGATCATGTCAACAGGTCATTTATCAGGCCTGAAAAAGCTCCACCAGAGTGGAATGACCCTTTAAAGCAACCTGGCAATAAAAAAAGTTTTTAATTGATCCAAACAGCATCAGTAAATTACTATTAACACATCATTACATCCTCTAAAGCCTCATTAGTAAATGGTACCTTAACATTTTGTAATATTTAATGCAGTAAAATCTCCGGGTGGATGCTCTCTAGTGTTGCAGCACCACTGTGTGATTATGACTGTGTTTTATATAAAAAGTCTTTCCTAGTGTTTCATAAGAAATGAAAGAGGTCATTTAGGCTTTATTTGGACAATGGAAACAAGACAAATAGGACAGACAACGGATGTTAATGGAAAATGTAATGGTCCTGCTGAGTCTGCAGCAAGGCCAATAGAGACATTTAAAGCAGCAATACTTAGTGCTGTAATTATAATGATAAATATGGTAACCTTAAGACAAATTCATGAAGATAATCACACATGCAGTCTGCGTATTGGCCTATTCATCAATTAAAGTCAAGCTTATGAGATTGCAGTATAAACAACATTATTGTTATTTTCCACCATAGTCAGTTTTCACTCTTGAGCTCATTCAGTTTTAATAAGGAGTATTTCATTTTGCAAAAAAAAAACAATCGCATAACCCATAACATGAGCTCACATCTTTATACTCGCATCACATCAGACTGTTTTCCCTCTTTGAACAGTTCTAGACAAACGTGTGCTTTCCTTAATGCATCATTCTGGTCGGTGAGACTATCCTTGGTGTAAACTGATTGGCTTCCTGTTGCCATAGACTGTTTTAATGAGATTGATGATGTGTTGTTTGGTAACTCGTGTTGGTCAACAATACAATCTTTTAAAATGAAACGGATGAATGATATCAACAAGCAAATGAGCTCATTGATTAAACGGGGTAACTGAGATCATACAACAAAGCTTTCAACAGAGACGGTGAAGCCTTTTTAACTAATGAAATACACTTTTCAACAAGGATAACACAGATGTTCAAAAGCATGAAGAATCGGCTCTGCAGTCTAATTGAAATTAGATTTCATTTTGTTTAAATGCACTTCAGTGCTGCATTGCTAGCAGCAGAGAAAACATTATATTAAACTGGTGAAAAGAAACAACTGCTTAATGGAAACAAATTTGCAGTGTTGACTCACTGTGCATCTATTGATTTGCATGCACCCTTGGGTCTCTTTCATTTCTCCTTGGATTTTCATTAGAGCCGGTGGAAGGGCAGCTGAAGCTTCTCCTGCATCACATCGGTGGCTTACTTGCCGGTGGTTTTCACAGGCCTCAGGGGCTGCTTTAGCAGCACAGGTTCACAGACACGTGGATGGACCCGCAGGCCGAGATCGTCCCCAGTGTATGTTGTGAAAGGTAAGGGAAGGAGAGGAGGGTCAGGACAGTGTGAGAGCAGGTTATATCTAGAAAGGCGTAGTGTTTCCCTCCAGCCACAATAGCTGGGCCCTGCGGGGAGTTCTGATAGCCTGTCCAACATTAGTAACCTCGTCCCCACCACAAAGTAATGAAACGGCCGGATGTTGGATAAGCTCAGGGGGGAAAAAGGAAGGAAGAGGGACTTTTTCGAAGTGTGGTAAACAACCTTCATCTGTGTTCTCCTCTGCGAAGGGATACACACTGTTCTTGTCTGCTCTCATCTCTCACCACGGAAATCTCTTCTTCCACAGTGTCTGTGGGGAAAACACGGATAATGAAAATATCAGATGGCTAATAGTGTACCTTCACTGTGTGGCTCCCTGTACAGTAATTGTGTACAGTATAATAGAACCTGGAGCACCCAGGCTCCGGCGAGGGGGGCATTTTGAAGCACCCTCAACGTCATCATTATCTCCTGTTGATGTTACCCCTGTTGGTGTGTCTCCTTGAGGGCTGTTTGTGTTTCACCAGGCCCACGTCAGAGGGATGACAGGGGTTCCACCTAAAGAGGAGACACTGGGTGACTCAGTGCCAAGACATGGCAAATGTCTGTGGAGGATTAGCAGTGCTCAAGGGATATAAGAACCATGTTATTGGGACATTAGCCTTAGCACTAATGTAAAACAAAACAAGGTGAAGCTAACATGCATAATAGTTTTGCATCTGAACTTTGACCTAATGCTAGCACTAGAGCCTCACCAATCTATCCTGAGAGGAACATCAGGAAAGTAATGTAAGTAAGTAATTCATCTCCATGAATTGTACTAGATTTCCTACCAATGTATTTAATAGTTGAGCTGTCTGGACCAAAATGGCGGACAGCACAAAATTTAATTTCTGATCTTTAGTGACGTTTACTTTTTAGGAGCTTTCAATTACAACTGTCTGTTTGCACTGTAACACAAACGCAACAACAGCAAGAAACTGGATTACTTTTCATATTGAATACAAAGGCAAATTTTGGTTGATATGTTAGATATATAGTGTGTGTGTGTGTGTGTGTGTATGTGTGTATATATATAGATAGATAGATAGATAGATAGATAGATAGATAGATAGATGAGTGTAAAAATTGAGGGGGGATATCATCAGTGTACAATGATGAGAAACTGCTTGTCCATTAAGAATAATCATCTATAAATCTTCAAAAAGTAATGAACACTGAGTTCTGACAAAGATTGACAGATAACACAGATTAAATCAACTGGAATAATTGGTCTTAAAAAAACATGTTGAGAGAGGGCCTCAAGATTAAGCAATAATTACCACTGCAAGGGTAGTAAATTCTGTTGTCATTGTGATTTAGTGGAATAACAAACTTTTTTACTTCATCAAAGTACCACAAACCAATTTTTTAACAGTCAAATTTGGAGCCCCTCACAGTTTGTGGCCCTGGGGCAGTTGCCCTCTTTGTCCAGTTGGAAATGCTACAGTCCTGAGGGTGAAAGGCAAAGTTAAAAGGACAAAGGACTCATTTATCTCCACCGCAATTACAATCCTTCATTTGCACATGAAATAGCGAAACACCTTCTGTGTGTGTGTGTCACTAACGAGCATAACGAACATTTTTGTTTTTTGTCAAGTTATTGACTCCTTGTTCGCTCTTTTTAAATAGGGTGGATGTTGTAGTCATTTGTTCAGCATACAATTATACTTTTATGTGATTTTATTGTTCCACTGAAGTTTTATAGTGTAATTATGATTTTACTGCAAATCTCATTTACAACCCAGCCTTCCCTACCAGACAGTAAAGCTTGAATTGATCTGGTCAAAATGACCTGTTCAGTGCACATCCAAGCATGTAAATGCTTCACTCAGAGCAGCTTTTTTTAATTCAGTCCCACTAACTACAGACATGGGTGATAACTCAGGAAATGTTATCATCCATCCTCACTGTTTAAAACATGGAGGAATGTGTCCAGGTTTAATTGTGTATATTGAATAACAGAATCAGCCCTCAAAGATGTGAATTTGGCAAAGGAGGGTCCACAGCTGCCTCAATCATGTATTATTAGCCAGCTTGAAGAATGTTAATGTCTCTGAATAATTCAGCATTGGCAAAATGCATGAAGCAATGGGAATAAGGGATGTAAGGTCTGCCAGCACCCACTGTCTCTAACAAACAGCATACACCTAAACCCCCAGTAAGACACACACACACAAATACATGTGCACTACACACCGGAGAACCCTTTACCTCCTCTTGTGCTGATGTCCAGTGACTGACAGCACTGAACAAGGTCAGGTCAGCCAAGGCTAGAACCTGATCCCTGCGGTAGAGCCTCTGCTCATGAAAATTTAGATGCTGGTCCCATGTGGTGATTATGATCCGATGTAATTTGTAACAGCCCTGACTGGTGTAGAATAAACAGCGATTGACAGGGACGCTACCAGTGGAATTGCTTTATTTTCGTTCTTTTAATTAAGGTGTCAGGGGAATGCGATCAGGATGACTAAAGGGCAGCAGGGTTTATGTTAATACATTCAAGCATGAACTTTAAGGAGGAAATTGATATAAAAAGTAACTGCCAAAAGTGGTAAATGTAAATCTCTAAGTGATTACATTTCATATTCATTAATGAAAACAAAAATCAATACACAATACTATACATTGTCAGGTATGGAGCCCCGGCACTGTCAAAATAATAAAAGGTTATCAGCTGAATCTAAAATATAGTTGAATACATTATTATATTTAGTTAGGTAGGTGAATAATGCAAAAAAGCTATTTACTTTTTCCTTTAATAAATTATAACTTTAACAGCAACCTCACCATATTTGGAATTTTCTTGTTATATATCATAATGAGATAAAGAAAAACTAACAAAGCTAACCAAAGTTAAGGCTAAATGGCACGAAGTCATACACATCTACAAAATGTCATGGATGTTCAAGGCTCGTTTCTTTGATTAAGACTAGAGACATGTAGCCATGCAGAGTAGTCCTAGCTCACAAACTTTGTATTATTGTACCACCGCATAAACCCTTAGTAAGCCAGCAGGCTAACATTAACAAAGTGTATGGATGATTAACATTACGTACATTGGTTAGTGTAGTTTTATGAGTAGTAGCAAATGAGCCTAAAAGGATGATGCTGTGTTTGTTTAGCTGATGATGTTTTCTATTAAACTAACTAGCTTCACAGTCTCAGTAGCAGAGAGGTTTTAAAAAAGGGGTGGTGAACTGAAGAGTCATTTCCTGCATTTATTGACTTGAAAGATGTCTCGTGGAACGCTAGTCTGCCTTTTCGCAAATAGCACAGTGAATGCCTGCAGATCTGAACGGGTATGGCGGCAGAGACTTTTGCCCCCATAGTCACTGAAGTAAATATTGGACCCATTTTTTTACTCTGCTAACATTAAAAAAATGTTTTTTCAAAAAGACAAACTAAGAGCTAATTAACTTTATACTGCCAGGTCTCACTAGAGTGTGCTGGCAGGTCTAAAACAGATATATCTCTTTGTTGGTTCTGAATCTTCGGTTTGGTTTCACCATAGATGACCTATAACAAGCTAATCTAAATCTGCCTTGATCCATACAATGGTCACGAAACTCCCAAACAAGTTTCAAGATCAGGAGATGTATACTGTATCATTGGTGCAAATTGTAATATGGTACTTTCTGTTTGTAGAGCATCTCTAATATCCTTACACACATGCATCCACCTACACACACACACACACACACACACACACACACACACACACTAGACCAGTCATTGCATGGATGTGCTTATCTTGTTACAGAACCAACTTTCATTCTGAGGGCTGGGAAAACAGATAAATAATTAACCATAAAAAAGAAAAAAGTATTTAAGATAAAAGCTATTAACAGATAAAGAGTAAGTAAATCATAATTTTTTTTTATTATAATTTATTTTATCAACTCTATGTGGGTGAAGAAAGAACACTTTTTGGATCACTTTTTTACCACTAAATGGAGGTTATAAGTAAAGTATGTAGCTTTGTATTTACTTTATAATGTATTCTTTTACTTACAGTCCAATTTAAATATTAAAGTGAACTAAGCCTATTATTTATTGATGTATTCAGAGTTTTGACTTCTCTGATAACCTTTCACTACATTTTGTCAGTTTTGGGGCTCCACAGTCTACATCCGAGAATGATGGTGATAAATGAGTGACTCTCAAAAGAGCCGTGTTCGTAGATTTAAATTCTTGCCATGTGGTTGTTTGACATGGTGGTGCTCTCGGTTTCAACCAGACTGACATGGTTCCATGCCGGATTCCTCGCAGAGCTCATCCCACACAAAACCGCTTATTCCTTCCCTGCCACCTCTCCATGCGAACAGAAGAGAAATGTTACGCAGCTGACAGACACAACTGGAACAGCACGTGAATACTTTTCTGGGGGTTTGTGATTCGTGGTTGAAGAACTCAGAAAAGTGGAGTAGAATCTGTATTGAGTTGCCCTTGTGCCAGAATGTCTTTTCCACCGCCTGTGAAGGTGAAATGAGAAATTTCCTTCTTGCCTTATTGAGAATAAAAAGGGAGAAAAATGGCAACGATAAAATGCAGACTTTATGCTGGACATTTTAAGCCCATATGCAATTTTCTGATTTGACGTAGTAGAATATTTCCTGTCAAGTTGATAATAATAGAAGAAATGTTTCAAGTCAATTCTGAGAGCAGCTGAAAAGGTTTTCTTCTCTCTTCTTCCACTTCCTTCCTTGGCAGCTATTTTTGTTTTCCATAAAGATTATATGTTGAGGAACAGGAAATGTATGATGACCAAGTTTAGGATTCATTTTAACGGACTTGAGTGCAGGTGCTAGCCTTCAGTTTCCCATTTTTGTGAGTGAGATGGAAAAATAGGACATGAGATATGCAGACAGCTGATGGCTCTTTTCACAGCAGTTAATGGATTATGGAGACGTGATCTCCCATTTACCTTGTTTTAAGGGGTTTTCTCTATTTGAGCACCACTTAAATATTGAAACAGATCACATTAACAGTCCATACATAGAAAATTGCACATTATTGTTGAGATAACATAAAACAAAAACAGCTCCCAGGTGGAGTAAATGATTTACTACCATGAAAATGACTGCAATCTACAAGAGACTGTCTTGAAATGTGTCACATCCCAAGCTTGCACTGTATTTACCATACTAGAATAAGTGTTTCATCAAATGTATTATGATAGACTTTGTACTGTACCGCCACACACACAATTGTTGACAGCAGCTCAGAGGTAATCAAGAAACATCAATGTGATTATAAATCAAATGTATATTTTATGTAAATGTCTGTAATCCACAGATTCCAACAAAAATGAAAATGTGCTTCTTTCATCAGTTTTGATACCGTCTCTAATCTTAATCAGCTATAATCAAGACTTATCCTGAGGTATCTGAATACAGAAATCCTGACAAAGTTGTTTTGCAGCAGGTGAAACACAAAGCAGAATGAGGATATATAATTATTTAGGCTAATACAAATATTTGTCATACAGCATATCATTGCTTGGGTCTAATTTATTACACAATTATAAGTCTGGCTGAAATGAAATTGCATGTTTAATTCTGCCATCGAACCAAGACCTGCTCTCTCCATTATTCATTAGGCCTACATTTCATTTCCAATCTGCATAACAACACAGACATATTACCACCTGACATCGTGTTAGTGGACAGTTGCCTATTTACACAACCAGCAAATATGACACAACATTAACATTCATTTTAAGTCTTGTATGTGTATTCAGTCTAGATCTCCACCAACTCCTGAGGGAAACATCTAATGTTCACCAGTTAGCAGAACAGTTTTTAAGTCTTTTGAACCAAATCCAAGTCAAGATTCAAGTTTTAAAAGGACAAGTCTGAAGCATCAACAGTATAAATATGGACCTCGTGACATCACCACCAGGTTTCTGAAGAGCTGTATGTGAAGCTCAGTGTGGAGGCTCTGGCCACTGCCATCTTGGCAGTCCACATTGTTAATTAAGCAAAACTTTATGCATTAATATAATCTGAACAGGTGAGTTCTATAGAAGTTCCTTCTCAGCACAGTTTTCATAAACGAGAAAATTAGCCATAGATTGATTTGTTTTGTAGCCAGCCTCAAGTGGATTCATGTTTCCACTGATGACCTCCTCCAACAAGTCACCTTACTTCTATCGAGATTTCAAGATGTATTTTGATGGTGCACAATTTATGGGCTGAAATATGTGCCACCAGACTTAACTCGAATAATTGCATTCAAAAAACTGAATTTGACATACATAAAATGTTAAGGCGGCAGTCACACAGGACTTTTTTTTTTTCAGTATCCTGTAAAGAGCTGTCAAAGATGATAGCAGTGCTGAACCCAAAGGTGTGACTTTAAATGTCAGCTAACATCAGACTTTATTAATATCGTCAGAAAGATTATGACAGATCGAGGAGCATACAGGCTTGTGTCATGAACAAAAAAAAACCTTGACAGGCAAATCATAATGAGTTGACATACTGTGCTGTATTCAACTAAATTATTTTTCTAGTTTATAAGGTGCAAATTCAGTTTTAATAGTCAAACCACACTGTGAGGATTATGAAGAGAAGTGTCATGGCTGTTTGAACTGTACACAGGGTGGATGACAGGTCTTACTAATTTGAATCTTTCTTTCAGCAGTTAAGCTAATTTATTAACCTGCAGGAGCATTTTTATCCAAAAACATTTACATATTAGATATTTTTGACGCAAACTCCTCACACAGCAGGGAGCAGCTCTCTCGATGTCCTGTTTAAAACAAAGCAGTAGCTTAATCCATTACACAAATGGAAATATATTTAGAATAATCTTAAATACTGAATAAAAATGATTGACTCCTTTAACAACCAAAAGCAGGAAGTAGCACATATTTGAATAATTTGTTAGTCAAAATCATTTTCATTGCTGAAAATAGGCAATATGATGGATATGAGGAGGGCAAACCATTGAGCTGCTTGTGTTAAGACCAATTACTTTCAGTATGAAAAGGTGATTTCTCTCATCTGTATTCAGTGTTTCCATCTCAGTTCTATTCTGACACCAGTGACTGCATCTGAAGGTGTGATGAGGTTATGGAGACACGGCTCCTAGTTAAGTTGTATAGGTACAGTGGGATTAAAAGCAATTTTCCACTTAAAATAACTCCCTGCTGCATTTGGATACAAGAGAATGGTGAGAATGAATCGAAAAGTGTTGCCCCCCTAAGCCAAAACAATGAGCTCAAAGGCACTAAAATGCTTAGTAGAGCTGACCTGATTAGTCAACAACGGTGAGTGGCTTCGTTGTGAGTGACTTGTTTCACCATTCGATCCATTGTTTTCCAAATGTGGTTAAAAGCCACTTTAAAAGCATAAAGCAGTGAATATTACCATTCTATGATGGGCTGACACTAATACTGCCTAGCAACCACACAGACTTTGAAGTGCACTTGTTGCATCTCGACTTCCTCAAGAAGCTACCAAACAACCTTCCCCCGCCAAACCTAATGAACCAAAATATATTTTGATGAATAAGAAAAAGCACAGCTAATGTCAGCGTACAGGCTAAATACAGTCACTAATTAGGAATCCAGCTGCAGCTCATTGGGCATCTTAACAGCACTCGTGAAAATGTCAAGTCAGTTTGGATGCTAAAGGGCTTGGATCTGATTTTTGAACACCACTGTTATCAACGTGATGTCTAACCTTAGGCTTGTGAGCTACAGCTACTGGCACAAATTTGTTTATTTTGTATCTCGCCCCCGTGCATGCTCAGCTGTCGATCAAACACATTCATTTGTCTGCCCACTCAGAGGTTGGAGGCCGAAGGAGCCTTTCTGATCTATCACCAAGGACCTTTTTTCTTCCTTCTGGTGGTGATTTTGCAAGAAAAGGAAGTCTTTAAGTCTTTCCCTGCAGCTGTTTATGAAGTAACCTACTGTAATTAGATAATGGCACAAATGTTGATTATTTACAACTTCATCATAGCTCCCCGTGCTAGAATTATCTCACTCATGGATGTGCATGTGGCTCTGCACTACTACAGTCCACACCATAATATGTGTCACACTGCCTTTAATATGGCCAATTACTTTATGTTCACTGTTAAATGTTTTCATCAGCTCGCTGGCTATGTTTACATGCAGACACATTTCAGTATTTAACCTGGTCACTCGAGTGAAGTGGATTTTCTGTCAACCCTTGTAAATGTCATAACGTTCTTATTGGATTGGGCTCAGAATCCTGATTTACTCCCACAATAAATAGATTAGCGGTTCATGAAAACTCTCCTCTTTAATGTGTAGAGTCACGGCTATTCTGTTAATTGATTTATTGATGGATCAGGGACAGTCAGGCATTAAATGTTAATGTAAACATAGTAATCCGGATTAAAACAGATTAGACCAAATTATATCTTCCATATGGCCAATAACAGGAGTCCTATCCTTGAATTGTAATATACATGGAAGTCAGTATTTTTGGATATATTGTGTTTACTATGCAGGGCATCTCTTGGTATGATGCTAACTGATATTTTGGTTTTAGTCTCCAGAAACATCAAATCTAATCACTGTAGTACAAGACACACCTCATGTAGACATGTTATGCTCATTTATAACTACCCAGCCTCAAATGATGTCACACACTTCATTACTATGAAGACAAATGTCTTCTGATATTATTGTGACTCTCTTCAAAGGCAACTGGATTTTTTGTTATAAAGTGGCCCTACACCGTGCTGTCATTCACAGTTCTTGACTTGGATCCCGCTGTAGATGACGCTGCATGATATCCTCCACAGTGGATAAGCACTTGCTCGCGTCTCAGGATTGAAGCGGGCCACAATAAGGCCAAAAGACAGCATTAAGATAAGGCCCTGCCTGCAGGTGATAAATGAAGTATTCAGAGTGTTTTTTACTTTGCTCTTTATTTCCCTTGTACCACCTGCCAGAATCAAGCAGAATCCTCTTCAAAATGTCCTCCAGTCAGCTGTTTGAAAAGGTGTTGCTGGACCTATCCAGGCTGTCATGCATTTTTTTTTTTCTTCTTCTTTCCAGGAGACATATCAAAACAATGTGGCATTTTCAAAATGCTACATATTTGACTGGTGCTGTCTCCTGAACATATGCACTGTCTAACACTAACAAAGACACTGCTGTCTACTTATTTTTATCTGGTTATTTATAGGCAACGCAGCCTTGTGGTACAGACAGTGCTATCAGATTAAACCGGAAAACCGCATTCCATTTACCAGGATAATAAAGAGACATAGAGAAATACACAGGTGGGGAAGTAAACCAAAAGTGTTATTTCATCCTGTGTTGTAACTCGTTTCCAAAAGTAATTTTGCTTTTTGTAAAACACGGAGAAGAAAATCCAGCCCAGTTCCACATAAACAAACAATTAAATGCCTGTGGTGAAGCATGTCCGAGGACTGTGGGAGGCTGCCTTCTCTTGAAATATGAGCTTTGGAAAAAGTTGACATATGACTAACATGTTAAATATCAATGCATACAGATCAGTTATTTGCCTTCATGTTGCAGATTTACAGTATAGAGGGACTGATATAATATTTAAGACATGTATGCTTCATGTTCAACAACAGTGAAGTTGTTAATTCGGCCAGCAGCAGTGAAGCATTGCTGTAGATGCTCTCTGTAATTCACTGCTAAGAACAAAACAAATGTGCTCATCTCTCTGTAATTATGCCAAATGCCTTTTATGTGATGCTCATACTAATTATCAGGTCTCATGTGCTACTGTTGCTTCACATTTCCCCAGGACCTTGTTTTGGAAGTGAGTACTGTCAGTGTGTCAGTGTTGCCCATAGCGGTGGCTTGGTAATCCAACAGCTCCAAATGCTATTTCTGCCTTCCAAGCTCAGCCATGGTTTGTGCTGGACTGCTCTACAATGCTCGATTAACAAACAGTGTCCAAGAACGGTCTGGCATCCCAAGTTACAACCCCAATTCCAAAAAAGTTAGGACAGTGTGTAAAATGTAAATAAAAACAGAATGCATCAAACTCAGAATGAGTATTAAATGTCTTATTTTTGTACTGTTTACAGCTGAACACAGGCTGAAAAGGATTTACACATCATTGTATTCTGTTTTCATGTCTTACATGCCATCACAACTTTTTCAGAATTTGGTTGCATTGGGTTTAAAGCAGGAAGATTCAATCTCAACTCATGGTCCACTTACTAGCTTTTCTCAGAACTTTCAACTGTGTCTTTTTCTGCAGATTGCATCTGTTGACATGTGAGCTCAGTATCTGTTGAGATTTTATCCATACCACTTTTTGTAGCGCTCATTGTATGCTCGTGTTTGAAAGAAGCCAGTAGAGTGACAGAAAATGGCCCCATCAAAACGTATCAACCTAAATTGTCTTGTGTCTGGAAAGCATCCAGATGCAATTTCATAATCTTTCATTTGCACTTAGCCACATATATGTCAGATCATGAATGTGATTGCAATCCCTCTTGGGTTTCATGGAAATGACGATCAGTTCGACTCCAGTCCAGAGTCGAGTCAATGCAAGTCAATTTTCTTTACATAGCCTCAAATCATAAATCTCGATTTGCCTCAAGGGTCTGTACAATCTGTACAGAACACGACACCATCTGTCCTTAGCCTCTTGTTTCAAAGGAGGAAAAACTTCCCCCCAAAAACTGAAGAAGTCTCAGGATGAGCAACAGAGGAGGGATCCCTTTCCCAGAACGGACAGACATGAATAGAATACAGAAGAGATTCACAACAGAAAATCGTAGTATATAGATTATATATACAATCATAATGACAAAATGTATATTGTAACAAATAAGTGAAGAAGGTGGATCCAGGAGGACAAGTGAGTACCTTTGGTTGTCAGCCACTAAGTAGGATCTGAGCCAGACCGCCTTGTCTCCTCCCCAGAGACCTGGACAGAGGACAAACCACACAAACACAGAGAGGACAACACCATTCACACAGAGAAAAAACAAATACACAGAGGGAGAGAGAGAGCAATGATAACATGGAATCTAGGTAGACAGTGAAAGAAGGGGAGAGGCCGATCCTCCTGGGGGACGAAGATCCAGATCAACGTCTGGATGAGGCACTGGCAGCCAGCATAGATAGATGTCCCAGGATGGCTGCTGAAGTCTCTTTTGCAGGATAACATGGACTGTAAGGTTTTTCGATTATTTACACTGAGACTGACTTTCCAGAAGTAAAGTAGGAACAAGCAGGAGGGTGGTGGTAACGTATATTAAACTGCCTGGTAAATGCCAAAACGTTCCACGTCAGGAATATAGTTACAACAATGAACAGTTAGCTAGCTAACTTACAACTATCCATAAACACATCAAAAGATTGAAGAATTGTATTTATAGACTACAAGCGTGACAAAAGTCTCATTCTAATTCTTCATTGTAACATCAACTGTCGATAACACAAGTGACAGACCCTGTAAAGGCTGTGACATTGTCTCAAAGGCTTTGTACATTTCAGGCTCTTACTATCAGACCAGCCAAAGACACAAGTGATTGCATGTAAATGAGGTGAAACTATATGCAACAAAATGGTCCTGAAGCAGAGAGATTGTGAAAATAGTCTTATGCATTGCCAGGATGCCCCATTAAAAACACTTGTCCATGTTGGCTTAAAGTTAAATATGAAAGTTCAGCCACCAAGACTGGTGGGCCCATTCTAGACAATGATTGTGATTCCACCAGAGGCAGCGCAGTGTGTTTGCCCTTTGGTAAAAAAAAGCACAGAATAGATGGTTGGAAGCTGGCATAGAGAATCTGCTCAATTAAAAAAAATAAAAAAAATAAAAACACCCTGTGTAGACTCCTTATCATAAAGACAGCCAAAGGCAAATAATGAAACTACATAGTCTACTTACTAATGACTGTCTGAGCAAGTCAGAGTGTGGTGGACAAAATGTTTCTAAAAAGCTCCCAGTGGGGTCTGGAGCTACGTGGAGTATGGACCAAAACAATGTCAGAGCCGCGACCTCACAGAGACGTTCCTGGTGGAATCAAGGAGAGATTAATCAATGAGATTAAATATTCTGGCCAGTAAGAGGATTTAGGACTTTTTGTTGGAACACTGGAGCTAGATAATTCTTAAAGCAAAGTGTGCATGCAAAAGAAAATAATCTGTTCAAAACAAGTTAAATTGCCACACGCAGCCATATGCTACACACAGTGAGCATCTAATTAGTTTTTACTCATTTGTAGCAGAAATCCTGACAAATAAATAAATACTAAATGAACACACACCATTTATACGGATTCAACCTCTGCTCCACACTGGTTTGCTAGTTTACAAAGATTATAGTACCATGAACTTATGAACTCTTCCTGGAGTTTATTTTTTATTTTCTTTCAGTTACTTTGACATTTTCTGGTCATGTCAGTGGGACTAAATGCTGACTGACAGTGTGTGATATTCACAGATTAGAAGTAGGGATGGAAATACAAGAGAAGTCATGCATCGCTTAGAAATGCCAAAGGCAATTCTTTTTCTGGTTTGATATGGAGAGCCGATGAAATCCTTCGCTGTGGACTGCACGATGGTGAGTGAAGCCTTTAAAGGAGAACTGAGGCACATAATGAAATCTGCCAACTGAGAGGCAGCTCACAAGAGCAAAAAATGTTTCACTTGTTATTATTGGCAGCGCTCATTTAGCTCTCATTGACATAAATAATTCTTGTTTTATCGAGGATATGAACACGTGCATATTGACATGTGAGCAAAGCGACACTGCCCTACCCTGCTAGGGTCATGCGTGACACACAGAAACAGCGACCTCGGCTCTGTGCAGGCCCTTATAAAACATTCATGGGAGCCTGGTGGGGTCACCTTGGGATCGCTGCTCTGTGTCTGCCTGCACAAGCTGGATTCCTTGTGGGATTGCATTAACATCACTTGTTCATCCTGCAGGTTCATGGACTGCGGTAAGTCTGATTCTGAATTCTTAAATACCAAGGAGATAATGAACAAAGCTTAAACTTGATGAATAGGAAAATATCATATAAACAAATATTTTCTAAGTGTTACTTTAAAACAATGTCTTTTTTAGTGTAGAATTGTATCCATTACATTGCATGTATCTTGCACAATAACAGCTAATAACCTGGCAGACAAGCTTCAGTGTTAAAGGTTATAGCATGTCTTGGCTGCACGGACAGTGTGGGCGTCTCCAAGCACACCTGTTATTCTAGTTCATGCATGTGCGGCAGCGCGAAGCAGAAGAATACGAATTGGAGGTTGGGAATAAATGTATGCGATGAATAAATACGCTCTCAGCCAGTCACATCACTGATCTCATCACTCTGAAATAGCTGACGCAAACACAGTGTTTCTTTTAACAGTTAATTAATACATTTGTTGTCAGCCCTGTTGTCAGATTTGCAATGATGTAACAAATTCATTAATATAGACTACAAAGAAAGAGCTGTGACAGGATTAATGAGCACCGGTAATCCAGAGTACATAGTTGTAGTTGACTAGTCTGATTTGTGTGGAGGTGTATGAGGTCACTGTGTAGCAGGTGAACACAGCGCGTGAACTGCAATCTGGTGTGACATGTCTCCAATCAGAGTCTGCAGATTTATCAATATTTAATAAACTGAAGGAGAAGCTTTTCATACAGTACGAGTACAAAATATACTGTAAGAATTACTTATTTACTGCAGACTGATTTACCTGTGTTCCTATTTTAACCACATTAAGTGTTTTGATGCTGATTTGAACACATTACTGGTAAGAGAGTGATGTAATGTAATTAAAATAATTTGCTCCAAGCATTTCGTTTGTGCGCTTGTTAATATAATTCAACAGGAGGCAGCAGGATTACACTGTACCAGAAATAGAAACAGTTTTGAGACATCTATTGTCTGGGCAATGTCTAAGACAAATTTTCCACAATTTGAACAAACCTCCCAACTGTGTGCTCTGTGCACTGAAACACCACTTAGAGAATAGAAAGTTTCAAGTTCAGCAAAATACCAATTGGTTAAAATGTGCTTATCATTGAGCCGCTAAAAAAAGAGATTAAAGGTTAAAGCTGATCTTCTCTTCTGTCCGAGCAAAAATGCTTGTCTGGTTATAGCATTCAAACACTTTGCACGGAAATTTCAAGTAGTTTGAAGGTCTAGTTATACTTTACCTTGTCTGTTCCAGACAAAGGTCCTTTCATTTCACATTTTGTTTTTTATATGTGGACCTAAATGCAGACGTGGAGGTATTGTGAACAAGAAGTAACCTTAAAAACTCAAAACAACAAGAAGCGGCTGAAATGTCCAGGAAAAAACTAACAAAATCCATAAATCCAAAAAAAAGTCCAAATCCAAACAACTGAAGTCCAGCGAACAAAAATCCAGAGAGATGAAAGGACAGAACAAAGGACTTGAAAAATGGACACATTTGCAAATATACACTGGTACGACCTGACAAAGGAAACCAAGGGACAGGCACTACATAGAAGACAGGACAACAAGACACAGGTAAAAACTTATCACAGATAGGTAAAACTAATGAGGGTGGAACAGATAATCAAAAGTGTCGGGATACAGCAGACATTCTGGGAAAGACCCTTTCAACATAAAATAGGAAATGCTAAACAAGAAACACAATGTAAGATATCAGTTGATAAAAAAATATGTCAAAGTTCTACTTTCACAGGTTGTTGTTTTTTCATTTAGTTTTAGTCCTAAAGTCCTCTTGTCATTTCCAGAAAATGACAATAATTTTTGTCATACTTTCTATTGATCTAATGAACTTGCTGTAGATTGGTCAACTCAGTTTAGACTGCAAGATTAAAAAGAAAAAACAAAAACAGAATCAATCATGGCTCAAAGTAATAGGGCAACTGAAAAAAGTGGAACTATTATTCTCTGCAGACAGTCGTCTCTCTTTGCGTGACTTGCAATGAAACTGTTGCACTTTTAATATCAAATATTTATCAGTGCTCCAGTTAAGTCAGATTCAAATCAAAGGCGTACAGTCCATTTTATTTAGCTTTGGCTTCTCTCTAAACTAAATAAAATATTGTACAACTACAACCTGTTTCTGACGGTAATTGACCAACTGAACGGCCACCCATGGACCAAAAGAAATCAGTGGATAGAACAGAAAATGCTGGGTTTATCCTGCTGTATGAGGGAGAGAATATCAATTTAATATCAAGGCCACTTTGATTCAACAAAGTGGTGAAACGGTCTGAGTGCTTATTAAAACTCTGAACTGATTTAATCAGTTATATCAGACACCACTATTAACCTTTTCTTTTTTTACTTTTTTCCACGTTTTCACATTATGCAGCAGTGGAAAATATACTGGAACCACTTCTGCTGTTAGAAGGAGTAAAACCACTGAAGTGAATGTTCAGATGTTTAAACGAGGGAAAGTACTTGTGTATGGGTGGTGCAATGGTGCAGTGTTTAGCACTGTTTCCTTACAGCAATGAGGTTCTTGGTTCTGTGTGGAGTGGAGTTTGCAGATTTTCCATTTGTCTACATGGGTTCTGTCTGGGTTCCTCCCACATGGAGGTAAATTAGCTACTCTAAATTGCCTGTAGGTGTGAATGTGAGCGCGAATGGTTGATTTACTCTATGTGTTGGCCCTGTGATGAACAGGCCACTTGTTTAGGGTGTACCCCACCTCTCACTCAGTGCCAATTGGGACTGGCTCCAGCCCCCTAGGACCCTGATAAGGTTGAGTGGTTATGGAAAATGGTTGGATGGATGGTCTCAAAAGAGAATGTAATGTAATTTTGAAGGATGGTGATCACACAGTGACTTTTTTAAGACAAAGAACAAATTGAAGGTAGTGTAATAGCTCGGTATAATGCTGGGTTGAAAATAAATCACAAGTACACCATATCTTTTTATAAGAGACCAATTTCTGCAGCCTATAGCAGTAGCCTTAAGTCTCTGCTAGTTACATGGCAACGTCAATGTCAAGATTTAAGGAAGTTGTTGCACCTAGGCAGGAAACATTTCAGTAGAGCACAGCTAATTGCCATTTGTATGCCTAAGTGTTTGCACAAACAAGGTAATATATTGGGCTTTAGAGGTGTTGGTAGGCAGATTTTATTACCTTTGCGTTTCCAGTCTCTAACCAGCTGACTTTAGCCATTTATTTACTGGACAAGTGTTAGAGTAGTATCCATCTTCTAATCTAAATTCAGCAGAAACAGTTGCTCTGGCTGGATGTTTTTCTTTCCACCACCTCATGAGAGAAGTATCTGGCTCTTTAAAGCTGCTAAATGCACTGCTATGTTCACCAGGTAGTTTTTTTTCTGCCATTTGGCTAGTCGGTTAATTAGAGATGTCTGCTGAAGACAGCTGCCTGCTGGCTGTTTGATGAGATCAGAAATTGGGGCCTAGAAAACAAAATCAAGCACCAAAAATAGACTGAAATGTGTCATAGAGCTGAGTGAAACTGCAAGGTTTGGTGATAATACTCTGTGGGGTTGTCACCCCTTTCACACCTACCCATTTTATAAAAGAAATTCGGACTGACACTTTAAAGTAACATTTCAACACTTTTTATTACTGTGTAGTGTCATTTCTGGCTGTGGTAAGTATGGATTGACAGCACAAATGATCACAAAATAAATACCAAAACACTTTGTATAATTGATGACAAATGTGCAAACATGGCAACAAATATTACTGTGTGACAGCACCTTAATTAGCATGTCTGTTAATCTTAAACTTCCCAAATTGTATCTCCACCCATACACACAAGATATTATGACAGAGTTTTAAAGCTGAGTAATAATAAGTCCACTCTAAAAAGCAGAAACTACAGTTGCAAGAATTCTACATTTAACCTTGTCCATACAGCAAAATGGTAAGCATGTCTGAGTTTTGCAAGCTCAATAAACACAGCAGATAGGAACTCCTTTATCACTCTGTCTTGCAGAAAGCTACTGTATTGCCTGACACTAAATATGCAGCATCAGTTTTCAAGCCTTAGTTCTTACTGGCATCGATGATACTGACACTGTGATAAAGACATCAGACGTGGGCAGTTTGTAATAGTTTTTCACAGTGTTTACAACGTTGTTCGTATAAAGATAATGTGGTCCTCTGGTCCTGTTCTCTGATCCTCCTTACTTTTCTTCTTTACACTTGTTCGGGCTGTCCGAGTTCTAAATGTGATCCTGTATAAAACAATCGGTCTGGTTTCACAGACAGAATATAAATCAAAGTAAGGCTTACAGTACTAAAACTCGCCTCTAACATGGATTATTTCTGGCACATCTTGATGGCTCTCCACACACACCCACGCAGGTGTTTTCACTTACTTTTTAATTAAACCTCTGTGTTGAGAATCGTATGAGTTCGCCATAACTAATAAGTTGAAAGTCACAACAATGAGTGCAACAAAACGAAAAAGCAAGAAGATGTCTGTCAAGCACAGTCTGTCCAGGCCCTCGCAGTCCTGAGAAGACAAAATGAAAGCACCTGTGTGGGCGGACCACAGACGTGCACTCAAAATTAACTTAGGTTTAGGCTATATTTCTAATATTTTTACTTTGCCATCCGGCAGCTCTTTCTAACAGGGAACAAAAGCTATTATCTATGCTCACTTCAAAGTTACCAGACTCCTTTTTGCAAAAACAGTAAATTTCAAGAATATTTTCACTTTGTAGGATTTGTATTGGCCATATCTGAATTGGTGATTGTCTGAACAGCCTAAAGACTAACTAAGATGTTTTGAGTTTTACTTTCATTTTCAATGAAATGAAGTTAATAGTTATTTAGTTAACTTCAGTTCAGGAACTCGAATACACCTCTCATCAGTCATTAGTCATCTCATCCATGAAGCTACTTATACTTGGCTTGCCCCTCTGGTCCTGTTTTTCTCTGTTCCCTTGACCCATCCTCTCTCCCCTTCTTCTTCATCCATTCCCTTCCCTATCCTCATTTATACCCAAATTCCTTCTCTCTCTCTTCCCTCCTTCCCTTGTCCCTTCCCTTTCAATTTAAACTTACCTCCCCCACATCTCATTCTAGGTATTTTCTGGGAGCTGTAAGAAACCTGGTCTTCAGCGCCTTACCTTCAGCACAGCCTAACTGATGACATCCCTCCCCTCAGTATCTGCATCCATTCACCTGTCAGTAATAGAAATTAACAAATTTCCATTAAACCTGTAAATTAAATATCGTTGTGGCCTGGTCTTTGCTAGTGATGTGTGTTGTATAACAAGTTAACGTGGCGAGGTTAAGGATACGTTGAAAAAAAAGGGTCCAACAAGCAGGCTGATCGAACTGTTCCATGAAATTAAAGGCAGGCATGAGTTGGGGATCGTACAGTATGTTGCTACAGTGCTGCTCATAAGTTTACATACCCTTACAGAATTCATGGTTTCTTGGCCATTTCTCAGAGAAAATGAATGATAACACAAAATGTTTTCTTTCACTCTTGGATAGTGGTTGGGCAAAGCCATGTATTGTGAAATATCTGTGTTTACTCTTTTTAAAGCACAATGACAGAAACTATCCAAATCACCCTGATCAAAAGTTTACATACCTTTGTAATTTGGCCTGATAACCTGCACCTAACTTGAAACAATTGGGATTGAATGGCTATTAAAGGTAACTATCTTCACGTGTGATCTGTTAGCTTGTAATTAGTGGGTGTGTATAAAAGTCAGTGAGTTGCTGGACTCCTGAGAAACCCTTGTATCCCTCATGTGGTGCTGTTCTGATGTCTTGGATGCAGAATCATGGGAAAAGCAAAGCAATTGCCAAAGGATCTGCGAGAAAAGCTAGTATAACTGTACAAATCAGGAAAGGGATATAAGAAAATTGCCAAACAGTTGATAATGCCTGTCAGCACTGATCAAACACTAATTAAGAAATGAAAAGTAAGAGGAACTGTAGACATCAAACCACGTTCTGGCAGACCAAGCAAAATTTCCCCCACAACTGCAAGGAAAATTGTTTGGGATGCGAAGAAAAAGCCTCAAATAACATCAGGTGAAATTCAACTCTCCCTCAAAAATTGTCATGTGGAGGTCTCAAGCAGTACTGTAAGAAGGCACTTGAAGAAAAATGGACTGCATGGTAGAGTTGCCAGAAGAAAGCCACTTTTATGCAAATGCCACAAAGAATCTAGTCTCAAATATGCCACACTGCACAGAGATAAACCCCAAACCTTTAATTTAACTTTTTGGGAAAAACCTTACATGCTATGTTTGGTGAGGCATCAACAAGGCCTATGATGAAAAGTACACAGTTCCAACAGTGAAACACAGTGGTGGATCCCTGATGTTTTGGGGATGTGTGAGCTACAAAGGCATGGGAAATTTGGTCAGAGTTAATGGCAAGATGAATGCTGCCAGTTATCAAAAAATACTGGAGGAAATTTTACACTCCTCAGCCCGGAGGCTGCGCATGGGACGTACTTGGACAGGTTCTGGAATGGCCATCTCAGTCTCCTGACCTCAATATTATTGAACCACTCTGAGGAGACCTGAAACGTGCTGTTCATGCAAGACAGCCCAAAAATTTACAATAACTGGAGGCTTTTTGCCAAGAAGAATGGGCAGCTTTACCATCTGAAAAGAATAAGAGACTCATTGACAACTACCACAAAAGACTTAAAGCTGTTATTGATGTTAAAGGGGTAAATACACTATATTAGGAACTGGGGTATGTAAACTTTTGATCAGGGTAATTTGGGTCATTTCTGTTGTTATTTTAGTTTAAACTGAGTTCTCACATTTGTTTCACAATAAATGGCTTCAACTGTCCACTAACCACGCGTGGAAAAAAAGGTTTTTGTGTCATCATTCATTTTCTCTGAGAAATGGCCAAGAAACCATGAATTCTGTAAGGGTATGTAAACTTACTGTATGAGCAGCACTGTATAAATCGCTCATTTCATTTGTTGGTGCATTGGTTCACAGTTGAGGACTTCATACTTGTGTTGTTGCATTGCATTACATGCACTTATGGCTCTTTGGGAAAACTCACAATTTCTCTGTCAGTGTAAATGTTGTCAACGAGATACACAAACATGATATTCTCTTATCTTTTATTATGAGTGTGTCACAAATCCTCACTGTTTCCAGTTGGACCAGGTTTTCTTTTAAAGTACTGTTAATTAAACTATAATAATAAAGTTATGTAAATTATGAAACATTTGTGAGGCTCAAAAGATGAGTGAAAGACAAGCCAAGGACCCTCCAACTCAATAAACAATGTTATTCTCGCTGAATTCACACAGCAGAATTTCATCTACAAGAGTGAAATTCATCCATAATTCATAATGAGTTTCACTGTGATGCCACATAATCAGTTTTTCAGACGTATTTCATTGGAGTAATCAAACATTCAGACAGTTGGCAACACATTGCACACTCACAGAAGGTCACAAATTACTCTGTCTGTATCTCTGTTTTGTTGTTTGCCTTTTAGTATGCATGTGCTCACAGACTGTGAACTGTATATGTGCATGCTGGAGAACATACAGTAGAAGGTGT
Source organism: Larimichthys crocea (assembly GCF_000972845.2). Lineage (NCBI taxonomy): Eukaryota > Metazoa > Chordata > Actinopteri > Sciaenidae > Larimichthys > Larimichthys crocea. The sequence continues at coordinate 18,595,038 of NC_040034.1, read as the reverse complement.
GCAGAACAGTAATTACTTCATGTAATATCGCTAACAGGCTGTGAAAGCCAATATGAAAGACTCTGGATTGTTTGTTTATGAGACAAAAGGACAAGGTGCTGCTGACAGCAACAAAACAGCATTCATTAGTTAGTATGGATTTATTATCTGTGTCCAGCAACAACTTACGGTTTACAATGTACATTTGGATAAGTGACACCGTTTTATATCTTGTGCACACAAGATGTAAAACAAACAGGGTCTCTGTAGAACCTTAAAGAAATATTCATAGACAGGAAGCAGAGAGAGGGGGAGTGACATGCAGTAAATGGCTGTCCGATGCGGGATTCGAGCCGGGGCCAGCTGCAGTGAGGACTGTGGCCTCTACACACGGGGCGGCCGCTTAACCCACTACACTACCGACCGCCCCTAATAAGTTGTTTTTCAGACATTTAAGACATAAAATGTCACAAGAGTTTTCTTTTTAATCATCAAAAAGGTCTACAGTTTTACTTATTTAATGCAACACTGCAAAGAAATTGGTATCTTTTGTGCTATAGCACCCCAGTGCAATAACAGCTTTTTATTTCACAAAGCTCTCACAACAACCAAAAGTCAGTCCCAGATTTGCTCTTGTTCAGTCATTCTGTCCTTTTCTCTCCTTAGCTTCCTCCATCAACGTCCTCTTTGGTCTGCTAAGCCCGGTTACATTGCCTGTTTGCCCAGCTCTGGTTCTGGCACAACATCAGCTCCATTCCCATCAGCATTTGCCCTCGTCCTGGGTCTGAAAATTTCTTCCCAGTGGTCCAAAACGTCTGTGGTACAAACATTAACACCCAGTCTTTGTTTTAAGCAAGGAGCAGTTATGCCAAAACTTGCCAACTAAATATAAGGAAGTTGCCATAAACCAACAAACAGAGTTTTTTTTTAAAGCAGCCATTTTGATATGAAATAGTAATGTTAACACAAGCGTCACTAATGATACTAAATAAGGTTTCATTCTATTTACGTCAAACAGAATCAGGGTGCTGCTGTGGTGTATGTTGGCTCACTAGAAGGTCTCTGCTGCAACAAAATGAATGGAATTGGAAACACCTGCAATGACCCTCCCATTTCATGTCAAAATGGTTGCTGTAAAAAAGGCAAAGTGAGATAAGTTATTTATGTCACAGTTGCATATTGCTTCATCATTTTACAATTTTCTCCCTTGAAATTAAAGATTACAAGCAATTAAAAGCTCACAAATTTGTTGTTTAAGGGTTTGTTTTAGGCATGGCGAAATATTTTCCTTTTATCTAATTATCTAAAGAACCAGTTCCTCACACCCTGAATATTAACTAGTTTGGTTTCTGGAAATATATTTGTTGCTGCTGAATCTTTAAACGTAATCGTTCAATGCTGTAGGTGGTGGTAGAAATCTCACATGGCCTGTATCTCAAAACCTGATCTAAAGTTTTCTAAATGTCTTCAATGTGAGTGAGAGGTTGTTGTTTTTTTTTGTGTGGAAAATATGGTGAACCTACTCTGTAATTTAAAAAAGTATATTTGGTTAATGTAAGTAGCTAAATAAGGCTCTCCTGATGCCTCACAACTTATTTAATTTGGTCATTTTATATTGCATGGTAAAGCTCGGCAGTAGAAAGCCATGTACAATTAGTTGGTGAACATTATAATTAAAAAGTTGTCCTGGAAAATGGCATTTCAAACTGAAATGTTCTATTATAAATCGCCGGAACATCTTGATGCTCAATCACACCAACCTGGACTACCTCACTCTGGATCTTTTCCCTTACAAATTTTAATAGCTCACCCCTGGGGCACCTTTTTACATTTGCAAGTAGACTGTTATTTGAAAATTACAGCCATTAAAAGTGACAGTCTGCTCAATGGCTGTGTCACAAAATGTTACATGAACACTGTACGGAAGATGAAACATGGAACGTTCATAATGTGCAAGAAACCCAATTTCACAGCATTTTTACAAGCATTTTGTGAATCTGATTCGCTCTAATCGCTCAAAATGTTCATATGCAGGCCAGAAAACCACATCTCACTTTCAGAAAAGATTTACTGAGATACGTATGCTCTTTAAAGTGCTGAATTGTGGTGAGTGGAAATCAATTAGACCGGCTAAACCTACATGTCACTTCAAACCAATTCAACCTGCTCAATTTTGCTACGATTGCATTTCCAATCATAGCATCCCTGTGCTCCACAGGTGAAATTTCAAATTAAAACTACTTCTGTCAATAAATGTGACTGCAAGCAGCCATGTTGTCCATGTCAGGTTTGGCTCCACACCGTTGGCTATCTCATTGGGTTTTATTCAACAATATGCTGTTTGTTTATTACAGTCTTGGGATGTAGTAATATGGAAAGCAGTTTCTCTTTTTCCTGTCTAGCTAAATAGCAATGTTTATTTATAGATTTCACTTCAACTGAACGGATTTCCTGCATGCAATTATCTCAGCCCCCACAGGACTATTGTAAAACACTAAATGATTTCTAAATTGTGTTCTGTCGACAAGGGAGCATTTATCATGTTTAAAAGATTCCTCCCCTCCACGCTTTCCCATTTTAATGGATATTTTGAGTTGAGGCGGTCTTTTACAATGATGTCTCTTCCACTTCCCATCTCCTCTGCCAGAAATTTATGATGCTTCTTCTGAGCGTGTTACGAGATTGCTTGTGAATGTAGCTGCTTCATGAAAAGTCAGTTTGCCTTCATCCTTCAGTGTCTGTAAGCAGATGTCCGTCTGTATTTCTGTTAAGTCCATATAGTTCTGTGACACTTTGTTCATTAAAGTCTTTTTCTCACAGCACCATGATTTTATAAACTACAGGTTCCTCGCTTCTGCTTCCCAGTTATTCACTTTCTTTTATGTGGCGGTTACTCACTGAGTCTGTGATTCAGCAAAAATTGTAAAATAATATGATCGTAACTTACAACGCCTTCCAGCTCTGGACAAAATCTTCTCCCAGTGCCATAATATTAAAGGTTACCTCTGATCATGTCATCGTCAAACTTCACACCACCATGGCTGCTGAATCTCACCACACACCCTGTTTCATGAAGATGTCAACAGTCATGCAAGTGATCATTTACTACCAAGTGTCTGCACACCTCTTTGCTGGAAAACAAGGGATGCAGAAATGGAGTCATTAGAAGATAAAGAGCTTGACTTTCCAGGGGTGACAGAATAGCCTTTGAGGGGACAGTCCAATCTGTCATTGTTCATGCTTAAAATATTATAACCTCAAACTGGTGGCATAAACAGAAACAGTAGCAGCTTGCTGGACAGTGTATCTGTAGAGGCCAGTGTGTGCGCTGACTATTTGCCATTAATTGCTTAGAATGTGTCACTCCTTTGAAAATCTTCTGTTTAGTCGCTTGTTTAGTCCTAGTTTAGTTCTGATTTCAGAGATTAGTCCAAAGTCAATTCTAAAGTTGTTTGTTGTAAATTCAAGTTAAGTCTCATGTCATCCAAGATAAGTTCAAGTCAAGCCTTAATGTATTTGTCCAAAGTCAAGTATCAAGTTGTTCGAGGTAATCGTCAGGTCATTGTCTGCTTCATTGTTGTTTTCATGAATGTGATAACATCTGGACAAAAGATGGAAATTAGGCATCTGACTCACACATTAATAGTAATATTGATTGATGTAAATTGAAAAAATATACGATAAATTAAAAAACATATTTTGTCACAAAAGAGCTGCATGACTGCTATATAAGTATTGACTCCCTAAAGCCTTGACTTATGATTTAAAAGTGACTGTGTTTATATTATCTTAAATAAGCTTTAAACTGTGCACCAACATAGACATGGTCTCATATCAGAATAATAATAGTGAACAGTATTTGTCAAGTCAAACAAGTTGAACTGAAGTTTTTAAAGGCCAGAACATGAATAATGAATAAACAGAACAAGCGAAACTAGAAGTCTAACTAACCTCTCGGTTGCTCAGGCCAAAAAAAGTTTAACAAAAAGCATCATGGGCAGTGGAAATAGCTCTGCAAGCATTAGCAACACCATGCAGGACCAAAACATCTATTACAAACCCCACCACTACATCTACTGAACAGAGTGAACTGTCATATCTGCATTTGCAAAAATGAATAAGGAGGAAAAAAAGGAAAAAGCTGCCTGGTCATTGAGTGAAGAGGGAAATCCAGTTAAGATCAAGTTAAGGGTAGATGGTCTCATCCCTTTAGAGTGGGGAAGCTGCACATTCATAAAGCAACTTGACAGTACTCAAAGCTTTGAAAGGAAAATATTATAATCACATCATTCAGAAAATTGAAAGACTCAAACTGACATTTACTTATTAAGACTTAAGACTCGACCTGAAACTTGGCACTTGACTTCAGATACCATGAGACCTGACTTGGACTCGCATTCATCCAGATGACATAAGACTTTATATTAATTTATCTCAGGTGAAAAAATAATATTGGTATGTGTAATAGGTGATAAATGACTTGCCATAGATTATCAATGTAGCTTGGGTCAGATTATTATTTCAAAGCAGATGGACTACTGTCAGTCTTGCATCAAGCATTAGGAATAAATAAATCCCAGCAACCGCATGAGATCCAGATACTCTTCTCAATATTCTCCACATGCTATATAGATGCCTGCTTCAGTTATTAAGTATTCTACTCAAGTATATGAGTCAATTTAAAATGCTCAAACTGTCAAAGTATGACTTAATATCTCAATTACTGTACTGAATTAGTGCCAGCATGAACTATAGCTGGCTCATTCATATGCTGAAGATATAGACCGTTTACCATTCCTAATGAATTTAAACACGATTAATTAATTCGAACACGCAAATTGTTTTACTGCTGAACATACAGCAAGTAGATTCAAATAGACTTCATTTTCTCTTTGTTTATCCTTTCACTTACTTTTGTAGACAAAAAATTGAAGATCCTCTCTTTTACTGTATTGAGAATATATTGTACAGAAATAATTTGATGAAATAAAATACTAGTTAAAATGTTTAGTATTGTATATTTTGCACACAAAGTACTTTGCATTACTTTTTGTTTATATGTAAAGCCTTATATGTAAACTTGTTATTGGATGTCACAGTAGACTTCAGCATGCAGAAAAAAAAATCATTTTACTGCATAAACCACAGTAAAATAAACTCAGCCAAGCATTGTGATGCCATGCTTCATGCCTGAAGTACTCTATTAGTATGAAATTTATTGGTGTAGCATGGTAACATATTTAATTAACACTTTTTATATCCTCCAAACTGGCTGAAATTTAGTCTGTATGAACACATCCTTGTTAATCTGCATGTGTAGTATACTGTATAAAGGTCAAGCATCTCTGGTGACTTAAAACAGGTTCAAACGAACACATTATCCATGTATTTCCTGTGCTCTGAAATTACTTGCAGTGATTTACCTACTTGTAAATCAATATGTATATGTAAAAAGTCTCTTGGCTCCATCTCTCCATCCTAGTGAGAAGGAGAAACCATGTTGGCTGGATCTAGAGCCTGTTTTATTTTGTCCATTCTGGACTACTGTAGGAACATGGTGGTTCAACACAGCAGAGTCTATGGAAGAGGATCCACAGCATCTGTAAATATAATTATTTGAGGTAACAAAATATAAGGATTCTTATTTTCAGGTGATAATGAGAGCACAGTTATTCATATTATATCATCATCCATTTCTGCCATATTCTGTAAATGAAGTAGAGGGATTCTGTTTACTGCTAGATGCTCTTAATTTGAAATGGAAACGGAACGTGTTGAGTTTGTATGAACAGCAAAAGGCAGTAACTTTAACAGGGCAAATGTGAATGGATTAAAACAACAAAAGTTCAGCCACGTCTTACTTTAATAAGATTTCAAACACATACTGCTTATGAGTTTTGCTTACACTGTAGTAGCTTCCTAAATATTTATGTGGTTCATCACCTCCTCTGAACGCCCTCTAGATTTGTCCCCAAGTGGCTTGAGTCCCAACTAATATTGCAATGGAGCAAAAGTTGCATGAACCCAATATGGCTGTTTGAACTGTGTCAGATTTAAGAGCGCAAAAAAAATGGACAGCATCAGAGTTGAATATGTCAAATTCAGTGTGATTTCATTTGTCCACCATGTCATTATAAAACTGATATGATTCACATATGAAAGACAAAAATCAGATATGGGCTCACTATCGTGTAAAAATAATTAGAGAGGCTGGCATTTAGTCTTTCTGCAAGCTTCGTCAGTTAAAAAGGGCTATTATAAAAACTGTGACTTTCATTTACCCCTATTGATGACCACTGAGTTGCAACATCATCAGCTAACACAGTGTACACTGGTCTGTCACTGACATACTCAATAAACAGATAACAAATAACAACAGCAAGGCTTATTATAGCACCGGGGGCCAGCCAGACTATGGGCTGAAACACAAGCTTTGGATGGCAGACATTTCAACACCTGACTCAGTAACTGGTGAACCCCCACAGATATATATTATGATTTTATTTTACTCTTGAGAAAAGAAGGCACAATCCCTAATTTTAAGTGAACAGAAGTGTCCAAAAGTCTAATGCACTCCCTTGTCTTAAGAGGCATCTTGATGGTGATCATAGAAGAATCACATAGTTAACACATTCCCTCAAGCCTTAAGCTGCGAGCTCAAGCCAATTAGTGTAGTTCTGTCCCTGCACAGAACCTGTTGAAAGGCTTAAAAATAATTTCATCATCAAAGAGCCGGAACAGAACAGGTCCTTCAAGAGATAACTGCTGTGCACTGGGCAGGCATGAGAGTGTGAGTCAGTGTGAGGTGATCACATATATTTAGAGACGAATGAAGAACCTGCTAACAGCTCACTTCAGCTCCAGGCAATTTAGTTGGAAATTCCTGCAGCGATTGCAGGGTATTACAGTGCATTTCCATAAGATGCAACATCAGCTACCTTGAGGTGTATGTTTGTAAATGACTGACATCTCAGTGACTCCAAATGTTGTCAATTTAAATCATAACTTAGAGGTCCAGTGTGTAAGATTTAGTGGGACTATAATATGTTTGTATTAGTGTATAATCACCTAAAATAAGAATCAAGTCCTCTTTAACAAAGTCTACCATTTTGAACTGCCATATTTCTGCAGTAGCCCAGATCAAACAAACTAACCCAAATTATATACCTCTCTAAGGAGTCTATTATATATAAGTGGTTTTGACCAAGCAATCAGATTGGTCAACTATAAAATTCTAGCATGTTCAAATCAGCATGACAGCACACCAAGCTCATCATTAAAAATATTAGTCCACCATTTCCATGGTAACATTATAAGCTAAAACTGAATGGTGTTTTCTCCTATAACCACAGATACAATTGAGTTTATTTTAACATTTTAGAAACTAACAAATGTCCAACAAATTTTTATCAAGTCCAATTTAACAGAAAATACAATATTGCAACTGCATAATTAACTAAATGAATCTTAGTGCATACATATAAAATGTTTGGAAGGTATAATAAGAAAACATTTTCTGCTTTAACTTTGACTCACCATACACAGTATTGCAGTTGTCCAATAAAATCAACTTTTCTATTGTGGTTTGAATGGTATTTATTTGTGTGGCTTATTGAAAAAAAAAAAAAAAAACATCTGTGAAATTTATAAATGTCACTGAATACTAACAAGCTGTTGCAGAGCTGCATTGTTGTGGTGTCTTGTGTTATTGAATAGAAAGTTACTTTGGTATGGATCTTTTCATTTGGTGCAGTGTTCTTCATTGCCGTCCTTCAGGTGTTTTTACCATGTGAACTATTTCAACTGTCCGTCCGTCTCTACATACTTATTCCTTTCCCTTTGTGTGTGGCACATTTTACACCTGCTTCTCCCAGACTTCACATTCCTGATTATATTTCCTCTGCTGCAGAGGTCAGACAGCAGTGATAAATCAGGTGTATACTTGTGTAAATGTCCACGTCTATGAAAAAGGTCACATTTCTAGCAAGTCTTTACATTTTATGAGGTTTGACTTGAGCTTTTTCACTGTTGTGTCTTCTTCTTCTGCAGGTTTTTATTTTTATTTTGAATGGCACACAACTGGATAATCATTACCACTAATTGTTCTACATTCAATATTTGCATGCAGCGTGTTATTAAAAGAGTTTATTACAAGATTTGTCACAAAAAGGCACGTGGCGGTGGCTGTAAGCTGGCTGGCATCACAGGTTTAATAAAGCAGGCAGATCAAAGGATTCACTATAGAACACAGGTTGAGCAAACAACTGATACAGGTATGGGATTATTTGGGCCAGTCGTGGCGTCTTGACCAGGCTTTTATAGAAAGAGTGATTTCTGGATGAGAGACAGGTAAGCCTTATTACTGACACATGCACTGTCAGCCACGTCTACTGCTGCACACACTGCTACAGAGAGAAACAGAAAACAAGCATAACCTTGACGTAGTCGTAGTCGTCATATACAGTGGTCCCTCGTTTATCGCGGGGGATACGTTCTAAAAATAACCCGCAATAAACGAAATCCGCGAAGTAAGTTTTACAATTATTATACATGTTTTAAGGCCGTAAAACCCCTAAAAACACACTTTTATACACTTTTCTCATACAGGCATTAACATTTTCTCACATTTCTCTCTTATTTAAACACTCTCAAAGTTCAAACTTTCGCAGATTTAACAAAAATAAGTACAATACTATATTAGTAAATGAAACCAAAGATCAAAACCTGTTTTCAAAAAGCGAAAAGTGAACCGCGTTATAGCGAGGGACAACTGTAACTTAGATTATCTTTTGCTGATTTTCTACAAATTATTTGGGATAATAACTTGAAGAAGTCAGTGAACAAAAACTATGATAAATCATATGGATATTGGTATAAAATTATCAATCAAGCATCTACTTTTTGTTCTTTTATTCATGTAAACGGTCCATTCGTCAAAACATGATTTGAGTTTGAATATTTCCTTCAATAGATGTCGCGCACACAGAGCTTACAGTATGTATGGCAATGGTAATACTGCGTGCATGCAAAATAAAACACTACTTTAAAAACCTGAGACTAAAGGAAAACTTTACATATAGCACTCTTTGATATTCATGAATCACTGCGACGGCACAGTACATCCATCCTCGTCAGAATCATTGCCCTTCATGTTTGTTTTCTCGATGTGTTCATTGTGGCTCTATTTTCTAGCAGTGACTTGTGCATATTTCCATTATTAGAATGACGTGTTTTCATGTTGTTACTCACACAGGCAGAATCAAGCTAAAGCTAAGCACCATATCTCTTAAAGACCAGGATGATTCCGGGACGACAGAACATTTTGTGCTGTCATACACTGTAGCACATGGTTCTTTAGAGATGCATCATATTTACGCGTCTTTCATCTGGGAGGTTTTTTAATCACAACAAAAGAAGTTGAAGCTCGCATTCTGTGTTGCACCTGTGAAGGATTAATGTGATGTTAAAATCAAGGCTTGGGAAAACTGTATGTAATTATTGTATGTAAGAATCACTTTTTACTGCCAATTTGGAAACAGAATGCAATGTGACTTAAAAAAAAAAAAAATCAAAAGAGAGACCTTCCACAACTTCAGTTGCCCATAATGCCTGTGGATTGATTGCTATGTGAAGAATATGACATTTGTACATGTGTGTGACATGGACATATGGAGTATTTAAAGCAATGTGTTCAGAAAGACTGAAATTGCAGCTCCTTTTTTCAAAGAAAAAACACTTGACCTAAATCTTGATGAAAAATAAATGTGTCACAAGTAAAAAACAAGCTGTTAAAAAATTAATGTTTGGAGTCCTTTAAATAGCACAAACCTATGAATGAGCTGACACTATTATCCTACAGGGAGCTCATCACAGGACTTTCAAATTAAGACAGTAGTTGTGATGTGCCTCAGTTGTTACAGTCCCTGTACTTGAACATAATTTATATTTTTGTGAAATAATGCAGAACATAATTGATACACACACACAACTGGTTAGGTTGCATTGTGAAATATTTCATTAATGATGTACAGGACACACATATGCCACCAATGCACAGCGGGACATCATGCATATTTATCTGTACAAGATGACATGTTGCCAAACGGCCACATGCTTGGTACTGTCCTCTCAACATACATAATGCCGCAGAGGAGAGCAATTGTACTTTCACATGATTTAATGAAGCAAAAAAAAAAGCCCAAGTTACATATGGAGGCCACATTCGTCTTGGCTTTCAGACCTTGGATTAAGTGTTCAAGGAGAGAAGAGGTCCAGTGGGACCTTCGCTTTCACTGTAGGGGAGGAGGAATAGAAGCCATGGTGAATTCTCATTTCCATAGATGATTTGTCTGATAATGGAACTGACACGGGCTGATAGGGACAGTAACAGAAGGTCATTTCTAATGTGGGCTAGGCCTGACTTAAAGATCATTCAGGGATCACCGCGACAAGAAAAAAAAGACGACTTGTTTTACACTAAAGCCCACTTGTGCACTCTTCGAAATGAATGAAGAACCAAGGATCTATCGGAGCAGGGGAAACAGCATAAAGCATGTCATACAACACTGTGGTCAGGCCATTCTGCACACAAGCGTAAACCAGGGAATCCTCCACTTTCTCTCCTCGCTTTGTTTCCCATAGATTTATACTCACTAATCAAAACAAATCAGGGTGGTATCCTTCATGTTGACAGCATATGGCACTCAGGAGAGTTGAGTCATTTGATCTGGATGGCTGGCTCTCCCTCACCACTGTCTGTTGCTTGTAGCAAGGGGCTCACAAATCTCATTGTATTAAGACTAGCTTGGCTGAGAAAAGGGGTTTAGGCCTTAGAGCTGGATCCACTATTGACTGTGCATTGTATACAGTGTTTGGGATTATAGCAGACTCCTTAGAGAGATGATGGTCTGACTTTGATATGACTGCGATATGATATATTGTATATATCCTCAGGTGTCCTGAGATGGTTTATTAGGTACACCTAGCGAAAAGCAATGCAGTTTGATAAAATGGTCCAATCTGCTTTCATTAAGCTTATCGTAAAACTGAACTAACACTAGAAGCATCAGTGCTATGGCAAAAACTACATTTCACCTCTGCCTCGCCTACTTTATTTCTAATAATGTCAAAATAATGTATGTTTTCATTGTATCACAGAATTTTCTTTACAGAATAATGTCTCGGGTTATAAAATTCATATATAATTATATACAATATAATATCATATATAATTCATGTTTTATAATTACCTGTGTTTTGGTCCTCATGTTTTATACTCCAACAACTCTAATCGTTTTGCATGGCCATCAAGATAAATCAGTGAATACTGCTATTACATTGAGAATAGTTTCATATTTGGGTGGGGTAATATAATTACAACACTCATTACATAAAAAAAAACAAAAAACAAAAAAAAACTTGATGTAACCATTAAAGGTCCAGTGTATAAGACTCAGAGGGCTGTAATTACAAATAGAAACTGAACATAATATTTAATATGTTTTTAATAATGTATAATCATTAGAAAACAAGAATCATTATGTTTCTGCTACCTTAGATTGAACCCTTTAGATCTACAGATCCCCTTTCAATGAAGTCTGCCATTTTTCCACAGTAGCCCAGAACAGACAAACCAAACATTGGCTCTCTGTTTTGCAGCCTCCATAGATTCTACATGCCACTAAATCCTACACATTGCTCCCTTAAGTGTTTTTATTTATAACATATATTGCTATATAATCTATGTTTAATAATAGCAAGGTTAGAGGACTAACCAAATGACAAAAACAAACTTATTTTTAGGTAATTCATTATTCATTCATTTCTCCTTTTTCCTGCAGACAATGAACATTTAACATTTGTTTGATGTGATTACACGTGTCCCTCAAATAAAACATTCAGCACCTCACCTCTACACTGCATTTTCCACAGGTCGCTTTTATTTCTCACATTTTGCTCGCTCTGTGCCTTCACCAGGTCATCCTCTTCTGCTTTTCTGTCCCTTGCGGGGATGTTGTCACTCATTCGTGCAGCTCCGGTACAGTACATGTGCCTTCCATCCTGCATGTTGTAGTAAAACATAGAAACCATCCATCTATGTTTGCCACCTTTAGAGAGAGGGAGAGAGAATATTGTAGTGCCGCATACAGTTTTTCTGAACTGCAGGATACAATTTAGAAGCTGATTGACCGTTGCAGTGTTTTAATGCTCAGGAATGGGCTAATTATAAGGATGATAATAATAATAAGCTTTCATAACAGTGTGTTGGTGAGCCATATGGTCAAGCAACTCCTTTAGTTTCGTTGTAGTAGGTCACTGTCTCTGGCTTCCTCTTGTTTTCCGTAGAGAGATGGCTGCATGCTGCTGCTGCATGCTCCGGATGGTGGCCTTGTACTGGTACACGGTCAGAGCTTTTTTCCTCATGTTTCAACATCATGGTACTGAAATTCTCCGCTGCCCCATGCACTGAGGTCGAGAGCTCCTGTTTGTTCCGCTTGATAGTGCCTACCAGCCTACTTACCAAACTTGTTTTCTGCTGCTCCCAAATGTCCAAAGTATCACTAAATGGGATTTTAATTTATTTTTTAATCACTGTAAATCCATGTAGACATCCAAAACATTGACATTGAAAATATGTAGGACAAAACTAATGGACAGTCAAAAGGGAGTTAATATGAAATGCAAAAGCATACACTTCTTCGCTTTCTTTTTAATGTGTGACCTCTATATCCCATGGGCTGTGTCGCGGCCAGCAGAGCTGATCATGACCATTCTAGACAATGATTGCGATTCCACCAGGAGCGCTATATTTGACAGATGCAGGATAAGCTGACAGGAAGTCAAACACAGAAACAGCATCGAGAATCTGGTTGAATTTCTAAATAATACACCCATCATAAAAACAGACAAAAGGGATATGATTTAACTGCGTACCGTATTTATCCATGGTAGAAACACATAAACCAAAGAAAAATGACCCCACTGGGCAAGTTAACATAATCTATATAAAGATGCGTGGAGAACAAACCATAAACAGGTTAATAATAAGTGAATATGGCTGCAAGTGTTTCTTTTTTACTTTCTGTATACCAGGCTTGCGGCAACATGGAGCAGTCTCCTTAATGTCTGGTGGTGGTCTCCCTGTGTCTGCGTGACAGACTCTCCGATCCGATCCGATCTCCGGTTCCGATATTGCCCATAAATGAGTGAGTACGATGAACTGGCAACTTGTCCAGGGTGTACCTCTCGCACAATGTCAACTAGGGTAAGCTCCATGACCCTGATGAGGATAAACTTGTACAGAGAATAGAACGGATGGATCACGGTAGCAGCAGTTTACATGTACAGGACTTCACCCTACCCCACTCTTTTAAATCCATATGTATTCCCCATTGGAATGGAAGTTCTTGTAGTTTAAATTAGTGTGGCTTCAATAGCTGTGTTTAATTAGGTCACGGTCTGTGGTTACTGTAAGTAATTAAAATGACAGACTGTAATTCAGGCTTAAAGGTTATCATAAGGCGTACATCCAAATGTCATTAATTGGTAGCCAACTATGTTCTCAGAGCATCAGCTGATCACTTCACCATGTCTTTACACACTTCCTCAGTAGCAATCACTCGCTGTGATTTAATTGTCATGCGAGTCTGCTCAACTTAACTTCCCAGGCCGTGATGGAGACAGACTTCATAGAGAACATAAACCGATGCTATTGTTAGCTCTTGGCTTGCTCTTCAATTAAGGGGCAGCAGCTCGGTGAAAGCACAGCACAGCTGAGCGCTCGGGAAGATTTCAATGAATTAATGATGACTGGGTGCTAAAAATGTCAAATGAGCTACATCAAAGCAAACACGCGGATATCGATATCACGTCGAGATCTGAAAATGGTTACATAAGGCGATGACATTCAGATGATGCGCATCAGTTTTTCTGCATCAGCATGAAAGGTGGAGGAGTCCACACATCAAAGTCAAAATACCCTTAAAGCTAATTAATTTGTCCTTTCTGAGAGGATTAATGCTCAGGTGGTTTATAAAACAGCATATTTGTGGCTTGCTCCAGCAGCACACCAGTCTAGATCCTATTGTGCCCCTAACATTTTACTGATTTTATTTTGATAATCATCTATAGCCTGAGGATAATAATTAAAGATGCTGCCCTGCATTCCAAAATGTAAGTGTGTTTTATCTGATCCAACTCTGAAACCATGTACTAAAGACCAAAATATAAATTATGACAATTACCCTGCTGATCAGCATGGCGAGAGGTCGTTAGGATCAAATTAACGTGAACGTTTTTGGAGCTCAAACTCTCTGAATTCTATTTGAAATTCATGTGATGTTTTTAATGATTCAGAATATGTCATGATGAATCATAGGCAAATTGGTATAACATGATGAATAAGACATCTTTTTGTTAATGGTGAAGGCGTCAAAACACGATTTGAGTTTGAGTTTCTCGCCCTGCATGTTTTTTTTCTTCTTGACAAACATGAGGTTGACCTAAGCATGTATAATTACACTTTTAAACTTTGAAATGTGATGCAAATCACACAGGCAGGACAAAGCTAAAGCCAAGCATCATACAGTATCTCTTAAAGACCAGAAATGATTCTGGGATGAGAGAATACAGCATTTTTATTATACTGCGACACACGGTACAGGCTCTGCTTATGCTGATAACAAAAGAAACAAAGAAGTTCAAGCTTATATTCAGTGTTTTAAGTGCCACAGAGGAAGAAAGGTGAGGGGAAAAATGTGATGTTAAAATTAAGAAAAAAAAGAAAAACAGGCACCTTTTTAAAGTTTATCTAATGTAACTTGACCTGAAAAGAGACCTGCCATGAATTTCTCAATTGCCTCTAACGACCTGTGGATTAATGACTCGGGATGAGTTTTCCTGGGAAAAGGATGTGACATTTGTGCGTACTCTACCTTCTCTCTCCACTTCCCTACAGAGACAACCAGTGTTGCCAACTTGGCAACTTTCTTGCTAGATTTAGCAACTTTTCAGACCCTCCTAGAGACTTTATTTCTAAAAAGTGACAAATTTAGCAACTTATTTTAACCATCAGGGTAAAGGCGATGGTTAGGTCTAGCTTGTGGTTTAGCTGAGATAGCCTACTCTGTACATCTGGTATGCATATATATATATGCCAAGTATGATGTTTGTGGAGCAACAATAAAGCTTTAATCTTCTAAATAATAATTCAGTGGGTGATTTTCTTGTTGGCTTCATGTGCTTTCACTGCCTCTTCTAAGGACCACAACAATAAGTCACTACCATCCATCAGCTTCTAACACTGTCAAACATAAATCTGTGCACAGACACAGCAGATTGATAATGAAATCTCACAGATAATAACATGCTATTATTCTTCAGAAATCTCTTACCTCTGCTGGCGCAACATTAGAATTAGATGATGATGATCAATAGACTGAACAAAAACCTGATGGTCCCCAAATCATATCTCCTCTTTCATTTTGGATTTTTTTCTCTCTCTCTGTACACTTTATAATCACATTTCTGATGTGATGTGAGAAGAGCAGCCAAACTTGCACACGGCTCAGGTATTCCACTGCAGGGAAGTTTATTCTGGCTTCAGTTCTGTCTGGCAAAGAGGGCAAGAGATGGAGAAATTAGAAAATAGGAACCTGGAGCGATAGAGTCAGGCAGAGAATGTGATAGACATAGCAGCAGTCAGATACAGAGAAACTCTATGAAGGTGGAGAACTGACAAATGTCTGCAAACCATGCAAGATTAAACTAAAAGTGGATAGTGCAACACAGCTCATTACCTACGATAGCTTCACCTGGCTCTTTGTTCCCTCAATAGTTAGCTTTGTCAAGCCCTGGGTCACAAATTCAAAGTTCACCACAGAAGATTCACACTTCACTTCACTTCACCTAGAAGCGAATAACCTTTTGGAAAAAAATTAATTTTGCCGCCTTCCTAAACAATTGTTAAAGGACAAGAAGAGCTATAAGTACCAATATGCAAGAAGATACGACTATTTTCTACAAAGGCTAAAAGCTTTCAAAGTTGACAGCTCATGGTGCTATTTTACAGATCCATCGCAGAATCAGTCCTAACCTCCTCACTGATTTAAAGTTACGGAAATCTAAATGTACGAAACAGGAATCAACTGGGTAGGGATGGGAAATTTTTATGATTCCAATTCCATTTTCGATTCTGCTTAACAATTCGTTTCTTATTATCGATACTCATTTGGAAAAAAAGGACAACAAACAGGTCGATTAGCATCATCTTTGGTTAGTTTAGAAGTAACATGAGTCACGATTAGCCGAGGACATGCTAACTTGGCTGCTGCTGCTGGGCTGAGATTCAGTAACGTTAGTCCGAAAGGGGATCCAAACCGCGACATTCACTAAATTCAGTTATCGCATGCTGTGTGCGCAAATGTTTCTGCATGTTGGTAGTATTTCCTCCCTATGATGAAATATCCACGTTGCAGGTATTGCAAGTTGCCCTGTTGTCGCCTTTTCTCGTGAAGTGTAACCACTAACTTTCGAGCGTTTGTACCCCTTAGGCCCATGTTTACTGTTGTTTATTGTTGTCTGTTTAATTGGCAATCACTTGGAATTTCCATCCCTACAACTGGGAAACATTGTCAAAACAACTTGACGTTAAATTCTTGGTGAGCGGCAACCTAATTCCATCAGATCAAATCCAAACAGACCTCTCCTTCATTAAATTTACATGCCACTTCTGGTCAGAGATAGAGGTTTCCAAAAATTAGGTGCAACAGATTCAAGATTATAGTCACAGCTTAGCTTTTTATTTGTCTTATCTTTACTCTTTATGTTGCAGCTTCCATTGCTTTTATCATTCACCCTTTTATTCTGAGATGCATATGCGGAGCACTTTCACTGTCCTCAATTGTCTTATGTGTTTTTACCATGTTTTCATTTCATGTTTTGTATTTATGCTGCCTTGCTGGAAAAAAAATGGTGCAATAAGGTCTGAACAAACCCAGTTTTTGTGCTAGGCTCCTGGCTGTAGCTCAATATTTAATGGATGGATTTGACACTGGTGTTGATCATCTCATCTAACTCTCAACAATAAAATGAAAAACTATCTTTCCAAAATTGCTGAACTTTTCATTGAACGCAGAAATTATACTATCTAGATTCATGATGTAATTTAAAACTATAATATCTCAGCGTGCGACCTCAGCCAGTTTACATGGCAAAGCCCAGGCTCTAAAGGTGACACCCAGCTGCTGATTAATGACACTGTCTACACGGAAACAGTTCCCTGCCAAAAGAATGTCTGTTAGCCACTAAAAATGACCAAATGTTTCTCTCAGTTGTGATTTCCCTTCTGCACAGCAGAAGCAGGGGGTTTTGAAGAGGGCTTGGCCAAATGATGAAGGTTATATGGAAGCCAACATAATAGCAAAGGCCAGTCTAGTTATGCTGGGAATTTTCAGCGTACAGCACTCATGGGAGAGATGACTTTCCACTGTGTATGAAAACCCACTGCCAAGCCTGGCAACAGACAATGCACTGCAGAGATGTGATATGTATAATAATGGAAGCAAATCAAGCCTGGACTCTTTTTTTTTCCTAAGCTGTGAAAACACTACAGGGGAGATGTTAACAGGAATCTTTGTCTACTCCAAGGTCAACAGCTGTGACAGCAGGGATGTAGACTAACAAGCCCCCAGTTTTGAGATGGGTCCATTCATTTCAGGGGGCATATTTGTGTAAGAAAACAAAAAATAAAAATGTGTTTTTGTCTGTTTTTCAGTGCCACAATACAAAAGCTTATGTAATTCTGTATCTATTTCAAGAACAAAGTTTTTTTTTTTTTGTATTGCCTGTGAGATGAAGGTCTCTCAGATCATTCATTCACTTTCACTGCTTCACTTCACTTAATGAAATTATCTCTATAGGTTTTCCTCTCCTTCCTTGAGCGCCTTCCATATTCAATTCGCATATCTATTTGGGCATGTAATGAAATAAAGTTATTACTCCTATGAAATAAGTTCAAGCGATGTAATGAGAGTGAAAATTATCTCAATTTGTGTTTTGATTCGCCAAATTGAATTTAATCATTGTGACAATGTGTGAAAAAAATAAATAAAAAATAGACAGGAGAACAGCACTGTATTTACATACAAATGAGTCACATTGTGGCACTGCTTACATAGGGGTGCACAGGTGAAATGTGCTTCATTGATGTGTCTGTAATCTGATCTTGTGAGGTCCTTCAGGTTGCCCGCATATAATTTATATTATCTTCAAGATGAATAAAACGCTAGAAAGTAATTCTGAGCATAATGGTAAGCTGTGGCAGTGAAAGCGGCGTAATCTGCCACCTTGACAGAAGGCAACAGAAGAATCCAGATAGTCTAATTCCGACAGAGAATTAAAAGCTGGGGTCAGCCCTCATGTCCTCTAAGGAAGTGAAGTTTGCCATTTCATTCTCTAAAATCAATAGAACTTTTGCCCTTTCATTTGCAAAATTAATGTAGATCTCAACTCAAGCCTAGCGCAGACAGCACAGCTCTATTATATGGCCATGCAAGATGAATCTTTGAGATAATAAAGCCAAGATTTTTGCATCAGTGTGGAAGTTTCAGTGGTCATGAAATCTTCTTGTTCTTTGTCACATCAGTTTACAAATATGCCGATGGTAGAGGAGTAGTATTAGTGAGAGAGCAACAGGAATACAACTGAGCATTTTATGGTTTGAGGTTGAAATTGCAATTAAAAATGTTGTAATTTTCAAATTGGCAAGGCAAAAGCACATTACAGTAACATTATGTACTTATGTAACTCCCAAAATAACAGCCTCACTATCATGTAATTACCACTCTGTAACTTTATGCTGCGGGTCAGAGCTAGTGTTGTTCCAGAACTGGAGCCAGGTCGTAAAAACAGACAAGAGCTAAACTAATTAACTACGTAGCATATTTACACACGTAGAAGCACATGTAGAAGCACATACACCAGGA
The DNA here is from genome assembly GCF_000972845.2 of Larimichthys crocea. Lineage (NCBI taxonomy): Eukaryota > Metazoa > Chordata > Actinopteri > Sciaenidae > Larimichthys > Larimichthys crocea. The sequence continues at coordinate 18,576,076 of NC_040034.1, read as the reverse complement.
AAATGGCCAAATCTGAGCAGGTAAACAAAGTCTGGTGGGCTAAACGCTCGCTTCTGAAATGCTCCTGGTGGGGGTTGAAGTCGCATGCAGGACGGACCAACATCACAGCGCATTTGCAAGATGCGAGAGACGTGTGCAGTGGGGTTTCGGTGTAATTAGTAACGTTAGCTATGTCTTGTGTAGTTGCACTTGCGTGATATTTAACTTGTAGTTTTTCATCATAAGTAATATAATTATGAGAAATACATGTGTGCGGCTATCCATATTTCGGACAGTGGTATTGAACTCTGAAATCACAACAAATGTCAAGTTTTAATGTTGTTAAGATGCAGACAGTGCAGAGTTGTCAACAGGTTGTTGATTTACCAGCAGTTTGGCGAGTGCAGTGGAAATACTCCACCAAAAGACCACTTTAGACTCAGAATGTCATTATTTTGTTTCTTTTAGTAAAGTCAGATGTATGCTTGGAATAATTTGTTCATTGACAAGCTAAATTCTCAAGTTCTCAAAGAAAAGGTCAGTTTATTAAAAGGATGACTTTTCTCCAAATTAATGATTTGAAAACCACAGCAGGATCTCAACAAAAAGCACTTCACCTGATGTGATTCATGCAGAAATATCTACAGGCCCTGAGTTTAATTTATTGAAAATAAATACAATTTAAATTGCAAAAACAATGCTGTTTAAAAAATATTACTTACAAATATCTATTTTACAAATAGATATTTTCCTCAAATTGTTCAGCCTTTACTAATGATCAAAGCCTTTTTAATTATTGTTTTGGTTGAGAGTTGATGATTTACAACAGTTTCGTGTTCCTTCAACTGGAATAATATTGTAATCAGTAGTGCTGTTTGTGCACCTCCATGTCAAAGTGTGGGAACTACAGCAATTTAGAGATTTTCAAAGTGTTTAGTCTGCTTATGCTTTTACCGTAAATAATTTTTCTATGATTTTTGCATATCAAGTGGCGCAAACGTTGCAAATGTGAGAAACAGTGTTTAATGACATTTTCACATTGTGTAGGTGTGTACTTGATGTGTTTTTAATGACATTAGCATCAGTCTGCTGTTACTTGTGAAGCACCTGGACAACTTACATTTTTGTCATTCCAGCAAAGCATAAGCGAAAACACCAGCATGGGTCTGGAGGGCTCTTGAATCAACTATTATAATTAACTGTCAACATTTCAGCTTTAAATTTGATAGCAACATAATAATAATGGTTGGCGTAAAGGAAATAATAGTAGTACAGAAAAAGCATTGTACCTTCTTGCCTGATTAGGACAACACTGATTCAGAATCAAAGTAATGAAACACAGTCCAAACACAAATCAAAAGCACACAGCAGGCCTTGTGGGGCTCTGAACTATGATCAGATGTGGAGTGAGCAAGAGTCAGTCAGAGAGAAAATCTGCATTTGTGGATGGGAATCAGCTCTGAACACAGTATTGTGGTATGTGCGGGCGTGTGTGTGTGTGCATACCTTCAGAAATAGAGAGTGATGTGATGCAAGGTTTACGAAACCTTTTTCCAGACTTCTTCAAACAAGTCAGTGTAGGGTTTTCTCGCTCTAATGCACCATTCAGGGGTATTTGATTTGGAGCCCACCAACCCCCCCCAACACTTGCTATGACTGACTCTAGCTCTGATGACACTCAATGAAACGTCTGCACCGTTGTCGTGTTTTCATTTCCTGAGACTGTCTCCATACTATTTCATGTGCATTCTCGACTTTCTATCGATTGCAGTGATTTTATTGTTTCATGAACTTGTTGTTTGATGCTGTATTTTTGATTTAATCTTTACCTCCAGTAACCTTATCTCCACAGTGTTCCATATACATTCACGTTTATTTTGTGGGGATAGTTTGAAATTATAATGTCTTATTTATTTAATCCATATATGTAGAGAAACAACAACTGGTGGAGAGCAACAGGAATACAACTGAGCATTTTATGGTTTGAGGTTGAAAAGTTCTATACTGGAACTGTGGATCTGTTGATGAACAATAGCTGTGCACAATAGGCAACAGACAAAGGGATTAAATTAATCTGGTACCCCTTGGGTTCAAACCATTACAGGGCTTCTAATGAACAAATGCCAGAATATAATTCTTAAATTTATTATTAATTCAGTCTAAAATTTAGGCTCGTTGGTGACAATAGAGACATTACCTGAAAAAAACGACTCTTACAAGGTAAAGATAGAGAAGAAGGTATATTAACATTATTATGGACAAGCAACTTTTGCATGCACTGCCTCCATTATTTAACTTGTGGTGTTTTGTGGTGTGCTCTGCGTGGATGTCTGTGGTTCACAATATAAGTGAGACTGTGGTTGTTAGGTGAGGATGAGACAACAGTTAGACATCCTGGGTATGTTTAACTGGATTCATTCACTGGTTTTCGGAGGTTATGTCCGGTCCCAGCTCTGGTGGTGTTCACTGGATAACACTGACTCTAGGTTATAGTACTACCTGCAGTGCACACCAGTGAGGGTATAACATATGCTTAGCACTACTAGTTACAGAGAAGGGCAAGCAATATCAGCAGTCCCTGCCTATCTGCATGTTTTTACAGGAAAGTCATCTAAGTGTTGCTTTACATGTACCATGAATGGAAAGTCTCTGTTTAGTGTCTTTAATAACCCTTGGTCTTGATTCATCCCACCATTGCAAATGAATTTCTTTTTGCCATGGTGTATCACACACACGTCTTTGACATAAAAATGTTAACCATCGACACTGCACAGCAGACATTTGCAAACATTTTGTCGCACTGCACAAGGAAAACCATTTTAAGAAATTGTGTTTTACTCAATTTTTAGGGTCATTAGAAAACCCAGGTTCAGCATAAGGCCTTAGCTATTAGTTTACCAGGATGAAAATAGCTGGGGGCTGTGTAAATGAAGTTTGAGTGACCTGAGCGACTGAGAGAATTTGCATCACCACTCACATAATCTTGAATGCATATTACACTTATTGGCTAGGAAGGAATATTAATATATAACCATGGCCCTGTGGAAGAAAATCTCTTCTTTTCTTTGCTTTTCTTTATTTAAACAGTAAAATGAGATTTGGTGGGAATTAGCTTTTCATTATCTCCCAAATGAGCACATATTTCACTAATTGCAAGTGTGGGAGAATTCCACATTTGGTCCTGTCATTTAATAAGCAAATATTTATAATGAACATATTTTTACATTAATTAATTTACACTGTGTGCAGACTGCTTGATTAGATAACTGCCTGAGTGGTTGGGTTTTTTTTTTATGTACAATGACTTTGTAACTGTCAGTGCCACTGACATTAATCTACTCCTAATCGTAAGAGTGTTGCGTTCAGAATTAATATGTTTGTGAAAGAATTTGAGCCTTTTGTCTTTTACTTCCAGGTGTCAAATCAATACACATTCTGTGTTGTGGGTACTTTCTGCTTCTGTAAGACAGTGACCCAAGACACCTGAACCTGAGATTACCTTGTTCCAAATGTTTCCATGTGATTGGTTCCCTATAGACCTAATGAAACAGAATAAGAGCCTGTAAGAAAGACTGTGAGCAGGATGAAGCTTGTTATTTTCATCTCACACAGAGAATCAGAAGAGCTTTGAGGATCAATCTGAGGAACAGCGCTTTTAAAAATTTTAGAGACCCATGCTGAGTGTATTGAACTTTCTTCTGTCTGGTTTGTAGCCCCATTTCATTTAAATTTGAAGCCATATGACCCTTGCCACTGGGTTCAGTGAACTCCATGCCCAAAGTTCCTGGTTGAGCAGCAGTGTACTGTGCTGTGCAAGGCGTTGAAAATAATGGGGTTCGGACCGCAGTGATGCAGTGATGTTGTATGTTGAAGAGCTCCTGTGAAGATCAGAGTATAGTGGCTCTGGTCGATGCTATAATGGCAGTCCTACCTCTGCCACCTCCCAGCCAATCCAAGAATGGGCAAAGACGTAGAGTGTGGGTGGAGCTGAGGTGGGCTGAATGAAGCCTGGATGTTCAAACAAGCCATGTGTAAGTCTGTCAAAGCCTGAAATGAATTTGAAATGAAATGAACAGCCTCAGTACAGTTATCACAAATTGGGAAATTCGCTATGGACACTAAAACCATCTTTTATATCAGGCTGTAAACATGTTTATTTCTGCTGTGAAGTTAGGCATTTTAATATGAACTGCAGTTTTTGGCATTTCTGCATTGGTTGGTGCTTGGTTCTCCCTCAAATGGCCAATAGGCTGTGCAATAGTGATTGGGGTTGATGTGATGGTACCAAGGTACCACCCGAACACCCCCTGTCCCAACCTCACGCAGAGCTTACTTATCAATAAAGACGTGAAACACCCTTTTTATAGCATCAAATGAGTAACTAAAGCCATAGTAATCAGAAAGATTAACACCTGAACATACACGAGTGTGATAAGAAAAATGACAGTAACCATCTTTGGGATTTGGAGTTTTTGTGGGAGGAAGCCGGGTACTCCGGCCCAAAGACATGCACTTAATAGGTTAATTGGTGACTCTAAATTGTCTGTAGGTGTCTGCGATGAACTGGCAACTTCCAGTGGTATACCCCACCTCTCGCCCAATGTCAGCTGGGATAGGTTCCAGCCCCCCCACGAACCTAGTGAGGATAAGCGGTTACAGATAATGTATGTATGTATGTTTTTCAGGTTATTAGCCAGTTTTTCTTCCATCTGCTAACATGGAGGGAGCTGGCTTTATGACCATACTGCAACCAGCCACCAGAGGGCTATTAAGATGTTTTGGTTTCACTTTTTGGGAGCTATCATTTCATCCATCTTTATATATGTTAATGATGCACACCACATGCACTTTGTTACTTTGGCTTTTGTCACAGCCCAGACAATGACAAATGGCCACCAACTGCTGCTGCTGCTGATTGAGGATAAGAAGCTTCTGTGCAGTAATCTGTTCAGAAAGATCCTGAGCTGGAAGTTTGTGTGGGAATATAGATATCTACTTTACCACAATCAGTGATTATGTTGTTTCTAAACAGAGGCGCATTAGTATTCCAGAGTATGGCCAAAGTGGCATGAAAAAAAGATTTCAGTCAAATGTTGCCTCTCATGCATGTAAAAACATCGATGTGACAGAAATAATAATGAGTTTGTGTGTTACTTCACGGAACTTGCAGCTGCAGCAGGGGGTTGAAGCAGACATTGAAGTACTACTTTAGGAAATTCTCTGCAGAGTTTCTCACCTTGATTTGACTGTGCTTAAAAGTGCAAGCATCGCTCCAGATATTCGGGATACTGGTAATGGTAATCAATAGTTCTTATTTCGAGGATAAATGGGCTCAAGTGGCATATTAGTATCTTTGTATTGATTTTCTTTTCAGCTCAAACTTAGGCAATACAGTACATGGAGCCTCAGAAATACCAAAAAGTGGTCAGACATGTCAAGAACATAACTGAATACATGACTAGAAAATACAGTTTGTTTTATTTAACTGTAAAAATTCAAAGCATTAACACTGAAGTTAGCGTCAGCCAAATTTTCTTTTGGCCTACATGTTTGTGATGTCATGTGTCTTTCTCTCAAAGTAAGCTAAGAGTTTATACAGTGATGCTACAGTAATGTGCAGATAGATAGTAGATAATAAATATTGTGCACATAGCTGCTGTAGTTTTGAAGAAAATTCTTCATGTAATCAGCTTAAAAAGCTGACACTGCATATTTTTTGGTGGAAAAAATAGTGAATTGATGGTCTAAATATTCCAGCTTGCGTAAACACTAACAATATGAATATGAAGGATTTTACATTCTTTTGGACCAGTGTGTCAGATTTATTGGTATCTAGCAGTGTATTTAGTGATTGCAAGGAAGTAGAAGGAGAAACTACAGTGGCCATGAAATGCATAAAAATTTGAGAGGCCTAATGTAGTGCCAGTGTTTAGTCTGTTTATTCTTGACTATCGTAGAAACATGGTGGTTCAACATGGCGGCATACTGCGTCTGTACATAAGACTCATTCTAAGGTAACAGAATGGTTTTTATTATCAGGCAAATATACACAATGGAAACATAGTTATGGATATTAAATTCTCTTTCTGCCATAGTCTGTAAAATAACACCTAAATATTACACATTGGACCTATATAACATTTTGGAACAATGTGTTTTGTTATATTTTTTTATCTAGAACCTTATACTGCCTTCTGTAAATTTGCAGGCTTCATGCAATTTCATCTGGAAACATTTGAACCCTTTTTAAAATTTAAGTTAATCACACAGGTACAATAATAGTGAAATATATATTCTCTTAGCGGCCACATTCAGTGTCATTTTTCAGTTTCTGAAACTTAAGCTGTACAACTTTGTCTATGATTGGACAGCTGTCAGGGAGCTGATGTAATACTGGCAAGTCTTAAAGCTTATTGCCTTTTCCCCACACACATGTCAGAAAATATATGAATACAGTGGCACTTCACACTCTGCAGCTTCTCCTGAAACTGGAGTTCATTCAGCCTGTGGTTCCTTTAGTCAAGTCCTGCGTGCAGTGCAGGTTACATGTGTACCTTTTACCTGCAAATATGTGCCTTTTGGGATTATAATGAAGATAGGCCTTAATTGAACAAGTCACCTATATGAATAAAATATGGCATTATCTCATATTACCCAGCTGTCTGGTATTTACTACTGATGATGAAGGGCACTAATTAAGACAAAATGACAAAGAAATAGTGTGTATTTGTAAGTAACAATGAGCCCTTTAGTGACTTGACAATGCCAGAAAGGACCAAACCATTTTTTCTGATCAAAGGATGCAACCACAGCTTCACCCACCAGAAATCTCTGATGCTGTTTTAACAAATGTCTCTGGTTAGTCTGACAGAAGTTTTTTTTATTCTAAGTGACAGTTCAGCTGTCACATTTCTGAAATTCAAATAAAGAGACTTTAGCTCAGAGCATGGCTGTACCTGAACAGATAAAGTGGGACTCTACATATTATTTCAAACAAATCCCATATGCAGACCCAACTATGAATGCATCCTTCTAACATGTGTGTGTGTGTGTGTGTGTGTGTGTGTGTGTGTGTGTATGTATCCAAAGCCTGATAAATTGTATACTTCTGTGCCACAGAGCTCAATTGTTGTCCAAGAACTGTCCAAAAATACCACACTGTTGCACTGAATGAATGTTCCTACATTGCAATGAGCAAACATGCTGTAGTTTATGGCTCAATCTCACACACACACCATCCTGCTGCTGTAAATGCTCACAGTATTTGATTCCTACTTAAAAAAAAAAATACTGTCCAACTGTTTGTGATGACGTAACTCAGCTCTCCTGAGCCTTTTAGTGTCTTTCAGCTTATTGTTTTGGTTCTGACAAACTGTATGCTAACTGCTCAGCACCAAGCATGAGATAGACAGAGTTAGTGACGGGGCGGTCGGTAGCGTAGTGGGTTAAGCGGCCGCCCCGTGTGTAGAGGCTACAGTCCTCACTGCAGCTGGCCAGAAAAAAGTCCAAAGAGGCATTGTTAAGGCAGTGCTAACATGTGTCAGTGCTGTGTTTATAGACATTAAATGAATTAAGACACTTTTAGCTTTGTTTGTAGTTTTAATCTGTTGCAGCACTGTGTGGGTGTGGTTTAACAGATTTGACTGGTAACAATATACAAGCACAGAAACTGACTTCACATTTTAAAATCAAATATTGCTTAATCCTGAGAGGTGCAGAGCCGTATGTGTCTTTTTTTGACAGAGCCCCACCCAAAAACCAGATGTATCAAAACAGAGTAACGCATCGTTGCTTTTAGTCTTTTATGGGGTTTGCCGGCAGTCGGAAAATTATAGAATAATATGTCAAAAGTGTAATATAAATTCAAAGACAGATCATTTGAGTGGCCGCACTTTCATACACCTTGACATTCCTGAGTATTTAGAATCAAAGGAGATTCACATATGGTACATGTAACCAGCCATATAGAATACTTCCATAGGGATTCTTTGCACGGATTATGCAAATGCAGCAGACCATGGCACCCATCTGTCTCCCATCAGGGATCACCTTTTAGCTCAAGTGTCAACTGCAGGTACTTCCCGCACACCTTTTGAATGGCACCTGCTAACAGATCCTGCCGTTATCTGCACGGAGATAACACTTTGAGAGAAGTGACAATGCCCTGGGACCCGCCTGTCAACTTCAGAAACATCAAAAGGTCCCAACACCCGTCTGTGGCTCTCTAGCCGTGACAGAATGCAATCCTGTGGGAAAGGAGGAGGCTGAGATTCAATGAGGATTGAAAGAAGATCACAGGTGCAGTTTAATGCACATATACAAAAGGAGATTGAACACAATTATCACCTTCCAGAGCTTATCTTTAAACCTCTAAATCTTTTACATTTAGGAAGTTCAAAAAGTTGAACTCGTACATTTATGAATTTGTGACGTTTTCACGGGAATATAATGTGACGTTTGTGCCAGCTCTTTAAAGGAAACCAATGTGTCGTTTTCGTTACTTGGTGGACAAAAGGCTCTAAAGAACAAAAGCACTTCAGCAGCTTGTCAGGTTCACCTGTGTTGCACAAACCACTCCTGCTGTGACAGACAGAAGAACAATAAATCGAGAGCGATATTTTACTCTGCACACAGGAGGCAGAGGTACCATCTTTATTGTAGCCTGTGATGTGTGGATGACAGCACATGGGAGGGAATGTGTTCAAATATGTGCCTATGTTTATGTATTTTAATGTGAGACACAGAGAGATAATAATAGAGATAACATCACATTGATTAGCAGCTTTGTATGAACACATACTGATCCTACTCTATTAAAGCAATTCTTTTAGCGAACAAATGAACATGTTTTTTAAGGACTATTTAATAATCGCCCCTAATATAAGATTAACATGAAACTGCACTAATCAAAAAGTATGGGTAACATTACTATGTGTAATATGAAAGCGGTCAATCACATCGATAAACCAAGAAAGAATTATCACCCACTGCTGCGGTTACTTTCAGCTCTATGGGACATTTTAATGTCTTTCAGCTCATTGTTTTGGTTTTATGACCTGCAACTTTGCTTTTTTGGTCACTGCTCTCAATATCTCTGTTGTGAAACCCCAGTTTGATAAAACCAGTGTACACTATCTTCCCAGTACCAAGCTGCATGTAGACAAAGTTAGCAACATAGTCAAGTATTTAGCAGCTAAACACCTTCAGCAGCTGGTGGAGACCACTGACAGTATAAAGAATCAGTAACATCACCCATAGCTCTCTGAAGATTCATTTTAGAGCTCAAAATGGCTCTGTTGGCCACCATGTTGGTAGTCATGTCAGACTCATCGGATTGAAAGATGCTGATCATTGACGCCTGGGTGCTCAAACAAGCCACCTGTAATGGCACCCATCTGTCTCAATCAAAGCAGCCACACTGTTAATTTTGCATAACTGTAAGCCTTAATATAATTTGAACCACAGAATTAACAAAAAAAAAAGTTCAGCCTCAGTACAGTTGTCATTAACAGGGCAATTAGCTATAGAGATCAAGACCAGGTTAGTTGTAAACACTGGATCTAAACATGTGTATTTCTGACTTGTTTCAAGTGGCCACTCAAGGAACTGCAGTTTTTGGCACTTCCTCATCAGCTTTACATCACAGCCATGGAGGTTGCTGCTTGGTGAAAAATAAAACAGAGACACAAGAACAGTGAATACAGGGCGGTCGGTAGCGTAGTGGGTTAAGTGGCCGACCCGTGTGTAGAGGCTTCAGTCCTCGCTGCAGCTGGCCTCGGTTGGAATCCCGCATCAGACGGCCATTTACTGCGTATCACTCCCCCTCTCTCTGCCCCCTGCTTCCTGTCTATCTTCAGCTGTACTATCATTAAAGGCAAAGAAAAGCCAAAAAATAAAAATAAAAAAAAGAACAGTGAATATTAGAGTAGAATTAAAAATGAGTGGCCAGAAAACATCTTTAAATAAATGCTACTTTTTTTCACCTTTCCAGCTTTATAAAGTTTTTTTTCCTAGCATGTCAGGTGATATGTCAGTGATGTGTTTACAGTTTGTTTACACTTCCCCCAAGTAGCCAAACAAATGAAGAATTCATCAAACCCTGTATATTTCAAGAGACAATATTTTTTACCCAGCTAACAGTGGTGCCCGAGGATGATGATCTAACACTCTGGTCTGTAACAATATCTCTACTACTAGTTACCTACCTTGTCAGTGTTGCAAGAAATCCACATGCTCCCCAAAGAATGAACCCTGATGTCTGTAGTGAACCCTGGCCTTTATTGTAATTCTTGGATTTCAAATGTCATCTGTCAAAACAATTTACAAAACTGATCAAACTGTCCACAAACCGAACAAACAAATCACACTAGCAGCCAGGGGCAGACAAATAAAAAAAATCAGTTCTGCCTCTCCCTCTGTTCACAAAGTGCACTCATTGTAAAAAAATGGGCGGTTATCATCTAGCATCCAAAGTTCCAAATTATAAATGTTATCATTATAGATAGGTAGCCTAGATCAGTGCCTTATAACATTAGCTAGCTACTGTAACTGCATCTTGCAAATGAATAGACTGATTGAGCTGTGAAGTGTTGGGTATGTGTACACATTTGCAACCACCAGAGAGGGTGGGAGGGGAAGAGGAAGAGAAGAGGGTGTGTGTGTCAGGAAACACTGGGAATGAGTAAATGCAACCTTTTTTTTTGTTTTTGTTTGTTTGTTTGTTTTAAATCACTCTCCAGAGGATGATCCCTGTCCATTATGAAAACATTATGAGCTTTCTTCTTGTGCAACCATTGAGCTATGATGTGCACACAAAATATCTTAGAATTTAATTGGCACATTCGCAAAATATTTACTCAACTCATTCAAGGTCACAAGAGGATAAACCCATTTGCTATCAATGCCCCTGTAGCTTTTCCTAAAACATCATATTCAACAAAAAAATTGAGAAGAATAGCTATCTATTTTATATTAATTATATTGAACTGATTTTTATACAGCCTCAAGAGGTCATTTGTGGGTCTTTGCTATATGAACCTCATCATGAGTCAGTTCTTCCTTCATTTAAAGAAATGTTGATTTAGATAAATTCAATTCAATTCATTGTAGTCTACTGAAATTTTCTTAATGTTTCAGGAGTGGGAAACATTACTAAGTATAGTCAGTGCCATTACTTGGTAAAATGCAGAAATGCAGCTTGGGAAATCTATTCAGCTAAGAATATTCTTTTTATGTCAGATGCATTTATTCAGAGACCAGTGAACAGTTTTGACAGCAGAGTGTCATGCCCATCATGATAAGGAGGAGCTGTCTCGTCTGCAATCACAACTGTCTTTTTTGGTTTTCACGTCACCTGTCTCGCACAGCTCCCGCTGAAGTGAAGGAGAATTAATATTGCTGTGTAAGCAATTACTCATGCACACCCACACAGTCTTCGGTTGCTCCATGGCATGGAAATTAGTGAGTGAGTGTATAATACTGTATACAAACAATACATTTATGTAACGTGTTGGAGGCTCAGTGCAGTGGTTGGGGTGAATGGTTGATGTACAAAAAGGACTGTGACACTAGAGCCTGATTTGCATTCAAACTCTGGTCTGTGGTTAGGTATGAGCAACACTTTAGTAAAGATTAGGGGAAGATTGTGATTTCAGTTAAATGTTAATAATGCTGTTGACATGGCAGATGGATAGTGCATGATGTTGCTTGCTTACATGCCAGGTACATTAATTAACAATATTTCCTCTGTATTAATAGAAAATGTAATTTGGTCTGCTTTACAATTTCCTCAAAACATACAGTATTTGTTCTTGTTCTTGCTCTCAAATGTGTTGCATATAACTAATGTCTAGAAGACAGGGCTGACACCTGTGGAAAAATGTAATTGGATCCCACACATCATATTTTACAAGCTTTGGGATAATGTAAGTAAGTAGAATTAATCAGTCATCATTTGGTAATTAGTTTAAATGTGGCAGAATAGCTCTGTGGACTTGCTTGGTTTGACCTTTTTAATATACAGTAAATGAGCTCCATTTTGCTGATGTTCAGTTATGAGTCTAAAAGTGAACTGATAATCCCAGAAAACCCCAGAGGACTGCAGAATTCGGTTCATTTTCATCACTGTCATGGTTTCAAGGTAGTTTAGAATTTGTGCTTTGATGGTATTCGCCTACTGACTCCAAGTAATCTAATTTATATCATTGCAATTCTTTATCATATACTGACTTGTTTGTTAGGCATCCCCTTGCTTAATGTCTTCAAGTGAAGCCTGTGGGTTGGATTCAGGCCTTTAGACTATTAAATGAAACTCTGCTGTACATCTGAACTCTAATAGGGAAAATAGATGTTGACCTGGTGACATCTGTATGGGTACATGACCTGATGAAACAACATAGGTTTCTATCTACTTCAACAACAAGAAAATATTTACAAAGGCTTTGTTCAAATTCTCATGGATAGCTTCAATAAAAGATGAGATGTCTAAAGGAAGTCTGTGTGGTCCCAGACCTAGTTGATAGTACACTGGAAGGAAGGTGGATGATTTGAAATAACACTGTGAGACTTTGTGGTCCAATGCACCAAACTCTGCAATAAAGTTATGAAGCCCAAACATTGTGGATGGGAAAATGGATTACCAAGTCTTGTCAAAACAACTTGATCTTTGAAGGAATGTTTTAAGTTGGCCAAGACAAAAAGAAAATATCGGAAAAATAAAATAATCTGAAACAATGGAACCAATAATAGCTAGAGATGGAACGGGTCTATTGATCTGAGAAACTTCCTGGCAAAAGATGAAAAACTGCAGCAATAATTTCCCAGTTTCCCCACTTAGATCTGTGAAATAAAGACTATTCTGATGCTGTTTGTCAGAAACACAAGAAACGTGCCAGCCATGGAAGAGGCAAGATACACAACTTCTGAGACACATGAAGGATGAATTGCTGCATGGGTTAGGGTTAGCTGCATGGCCAACTGAGCTTATGAGGGTTCGCTACATAGCAATCTTTCCATCAGGAAAATTCAAACATCACCTTGGTAATGTAATGTTATTCTCTGTTGGTCTTGGAAGTTGTGTGACAAACTCTAAAATACCATAAAGAATACCTGGCATTAGAGAGGCTGATAGGTCAATTTTAGTCAATTAACCCGCTGCTGATGGTACATTCACTCTACAGACATGAGAACAATATCTATTTTTTCATCTAACATTTGTTAAGAAAGCAAATAAGTGTCAAAATCTGGAACTGTAGGTGGCTCAATTTAGTAGTGACCCAACACTGACCCAATGATTATGAATTGTGGTGAATTTTAAAGACAATATAAAGTTTGGTCAAAGGCCACTCGCTTGTTTCATGAGCATAATTAATCCTGACAGTGCCCTCTATTTGAACTCTGAACAGTGTGTATATACTTTCATGTTTTTCAATGGCACCTGCGACACAAAATCTTCCCAGCACTCCAACCGCTGTAGCAGGTTTCCCCAAAACCTGTTCAAAATGTCTTCATGTTCCTTTGAATCAACATGGTCCTCCCTGTCTAACACTCTATGCATTTCCCAGAGGGCATTTTGGGGGTTTATGCTTGAGAATGAAAGCATACAGCATTTGAAAGGTTTAGGTGTCACTGACAGTCTCTCAGTGGCTGAGAATCTTCTCATTCTCTACAGGTACAGCTTTCAAAAGAATGCAAAGGCGTTTTTGCAACAGTTCAAAATGAATCCCAAAAAAAGTCACAAAAAAGTGAATCAGTTTTCTCCTTTGTGAAATTTTGTAGCTGTAAATCATTCTGCATTCAGACAAGATAAGGCAGTGTCAACCAAGGCCAAGAAACCTGTTTATTGAATTTATTCTCTATATAGAATATACTCAATTTAAGGTAAAGATCAGTCAGTCTTGATATAACCAGAATAAGTGCTCACTTTATTCTCTTTTGCTTTTTCTTTTCAAACTTTGGACATTTGTTAACACAAGAAAAATGGACTCCTATTTGTTGTTCAAATTTGTGCAATTTTTCAACTGTGATAACAAAGTGGCTTTGTAATGGAAATAAGAAAAATCAGCAAGGCTGTTATTTATCTTCAAAGTTTCTGTTCACAAGTCATTGTCCTTGTCCTGTTCTGGAAATAAAGAATTTAAATGCATGGCAAGCTTGGATCTGCAATTACTTGTGTTCTCTTGCTATACCTTTGGGTGCATGAGAGGCTTTACGGCAGTGTTTACACTTTTTTTTTTACAAACCTTGTCTGGGACTGCTTTACTTTTCTTCATATCCCAGTTCCTGGTTTTCCTGTGTGAGTCTAAAAACAGGATAGGATTATGAACATGGGTTATGATTAACAATAAAAAACTGTTGAATCATTACATGGGTAGAAAGTATAGTGAAACTCAAATTGTATGTGTTGGATCTTCCAGAGTCAACTCTCAAACCAGGAGCCTGTAAGTTAATGCAGATATTTATTGGAAGACTTAAAATATCATCGGTGTTGACCCAAGTATACATTTATAAGGGCAAACACTGAAGTTATATGTACAGAAATATAAAGTGAAACTCACATGAAGGTACTGGTCTGCTAAACAGTGTCATCAAATCAGCTCTGTGATAAGCATATTCTCTATGGAGTCCAGTAGCATCATCGTAGTCATCAGTGTTCAGGGTTTCAGTGTTATCAACCATCAACCATCAACATCATTTTTCTGTTTTTAATGACAGATCCAAGTAACCTATAATATATATTCTTGCCAGAAACACACGGGGTGGCTCAGTTTCTTAATTTTAGAGCTCAGCAATAACATCTTTATATTATGCACATGTATTGGGGACCTCTGGAGTACAGCATTCATTTATGCACATGTTTGCATGTACCTTGAATGAGCAAGTCCTAAACCTGGTACCAACCGGGGGTCAAAAGTTGACTAATGATCTTACTGTCTTCATACACCCTGGTGTCATCGCAAGACCGATTGGTCGGCTGAGGACAAGATGTTGTATATTTAGGATATCGTAACCACTTTCTTGGTTAAAGTATGGTTGTGAATTGAGAACAGTCATAGCATTGACTAGGAAAAGGGAAAAGTCAACAACCTGTAGTCAGTAGACAGCTGGAGAAAGATCAACGAGGCCATTCACATCCAACGCCAAGGACCATTGCTACATGTAGACAAATACGAAAGCTTGTTTGTGCTGAACACTGATGGAGTATCAATACGCGTGAGGAAGGAGACCAGCTTATGCTTCTAATGCAGCAAATCATTCAACCCAACTACCTCATGAATAACAAAACAAGGTCTGTATTTCACTGTGTGTGTGTCTCAGAGGAAGAGAGATGTGTTCCTTTAATGATGCCTTCAAGCTGTTTAATGTTACTCATCTGCCCAAGCCTCAGCAATAGCAGTAAACATGTGTAGGTAACAAACATAGTTTCACTGCTGATTCATAATCTATTTGAACAAACACATGTGTTGCTGAGCATAAAATACCAATAATAGAGCTGCCGTGTTTGGCACTAAATCTTGTTTACCAAGCTGAAATTGTTTATATTCCTGGCTGAAATGGCTGCCGGATATAAGTATCATATTTCATCCTCACTTGGATTAAGTTTCCTGGCTGTTTAATGTGAAAAACCCTATCAAATGGACCTTTGTACCACTAATTTCTTCAGATATTTTATATATCACTGTGATCTCACTTTGAACAGAGAGTGGAAACATTTGAAAACAAACCTTTATGTGTGCACCATGCTACTTTCAAATGACCACCCATTGGATTATGTATGGTGTCGAACATCCAGAGAGGTATAACAAACAGTTAATGCCACAAAACTGCTACTTCTAGTCAGCAGAAAACACTAAGAAGTTCTGAGATGAAAAGTTTTATTTTTCATATCATTATTCAACTATTCACTATCCCAATATCTTTTTGCTTGGTTCAGTGGTTTTATGAAGAGGAGTTGTTCTGGTGATTGATATTTTAGATCCAATGCCAATGGTATCACTGCAAAAAGAAGTCTGAATTTTATGTAGCAAGGTTCAACTTTAATGCAAAACAGAGCAAATAAAGGTTACCATAGCACCATATGCATGGAATTCATCTATACATTTTCCATAACCACTTATTGTTATCAGGGTCACGGAGAAGGGGAGGGGGGGTACACCCTGGACAAGTCACCAATCAACCTGTATGTCTTTGGACTGTGGGAGGAAGCCGAAGTACCCGGAGAGAACCCACGCAGACAGAGGAAGAACAAGCAAACACCACGCAGAAAGATCCCAAGGGCTCGAACCAGGAACCTAGTGCAGCAATCAAGTGTTGTAGTGGTCTAATCTTAACCACATATTAATTACCATTATCTTTACTTGTTGCCAAGTACAGATTTTACAGAATGCAAGAACAAAAAAAAAACAGAACAACATTGGATCAATAAAGACACCTAAAAAACAAAACAAATTAGCACCGAATGCAATCTGGGGCTTTGCTGATTTATCCAGTATTGACATTACTGCCTGCCGACAATGTTGTCCTGAGCAACCTTCGCTACTGTCTCTTCTTTATACAGCATGCTCAAGCTGTTTGAGCTCTAGGATTAGTAAGAATAATAATGTGGGCAAAATTAGACTGTTAAACATACACTATATGCTGATTTAGCATCTTTTAGTGTTATCATTTAGTAAGTGTTAAGTGCACAGAACCGATTAAAGCAGACATACTGTGTGGTATTAAAACATAATGACCACTGGGTTAGCATTAGGAGCAGAAGAACTGTAGAAACTGTAAGAAGGCATTAGTGTGTGTATTACAGTATATGCTGTTAACCACTTCTATTAATTTATCTAGATAAGAAACAAATTTATACCTGAGCATTATTCTGTGATCCCCATAATCCCTTGCAGCTGGATTAAAAGAAATACACAGTAATTGTTGCACCTAGATAGTTCATATTAATTTACAGTGCAATAAAAAATCATGTTAGATTCAAGTATAGATGGCATTCTGTCATGTTTTTCTATGTGAACACGTGGTTCTTTTTTCACAGTGCAGTGTTTGCAGAGCCACTGTTTACCATGGTGTTAACTTGTCTTCCATCCAGAGCATGCTGGGATAGTCCCCTGCATCTCAGGTGCCAATTAGTAGGTATAAGTAAATAAATTACTGAAAATGTTGTGAATGAATGAGAAACACACACATCTTGAATGTAGGACATATTTAAGTACACATTCACATTCTCATGGACACATTGTGACACAATGGGCCTCTGGACAAATATATATAGAAGGTCACTCTCCAACCAAAGGAGCAAGACATGAAGACTGAAAAACATACAAAACTGCTACAAACTCTGTGGCCATTTTACATTTTTGTCATAACAGTGCATCAATATGTGATCATATTGCATTATTTTCTCCTTGTGGCTGTTTTTTGTGGGCATTCAGCATTCTGTAATTGTTTTACATTTCTCTGTAGTCACATTTATCTTTAGTAATTGTCTCTTTTTATCTGTTTTGCCTTTTTTTGTCGTAATTTTGTGTCTGTAGTCAGTTTGGATGCCTGTGATCATTTTGTGTCTTTTTGCCGTTGCTTTGCTTAGGTAAACGGGTCATAGACCCCTGCTTGTGCCTGCTAAGTCATAAAATCCATCCATGCACACACTTAATAAATAAAAAAGACAAAGACTGACTTTATCTGACTTTAGTGACAATCATCCAGTTTTCACAAATTCATTCCGCAATAATGATGGCAGGACTTTCTATTGTTGGTTTTTCTCTTTCGCTCTTGAATTATATACTGTGTACTGCATATCTTAGATCCGATCCAAGGTAAATGCACTGAAGAGGCATTGAGGCTGCATTGAGATCAGACCACTCAGACCACATTAGGACGTAGTCTGGACCATGTATGGCCACATTATTTTAGCAGCGTGTACATTAATGTGTCCTGGGTTACACTGAAGGACCACCTACTCAACTGATGTACTCTGCCTAAGGGGATGTACTTACTCATTTGCGCACAACAGGATTCTTGCAGATGGAGTACATGCAAAACTTGCTGATTTCCATTTGTACCAAAAATTCAGTAAAACAGGAAGTGGAATATTTCTTTTTCTACTTCTTCTTTCTGTTATTTCTAGCAAACTACACACAGGTTATATTTCTGCCTCCCACAATTTTGATCTCAATTGAGACAGAACTGAAATTCATGCATTAATTAGACTTAACTGATAGAGATAAAACACTGACAGTGGCAAGATACTGCACAAATAAATAAACAGCAAAGCAAGTTCTAAAAATCAATTCAATTTTGCAGAAATGAATGAATTTGTTGAGAAATGCTAAGAGAAACGTGGTGGTAAACACAACCATCTTTATTATTTCACATGAAGCTTTTAATAAAAGTTTTATTTGGAAATAAAACCAAACTGATGTTGCATAACAATATTCAACTGCTTATAGTCAGGTGAAGGAGCTACTGTACATCTTAACTGTGAGGAAAAAATTTGAGCAGAGAATCTTCCTCTGGGGAGTGCATACTGCATCACACTCACAGTTGATATACCATCTGATCTGTTTGTACCCCTCTTGACATTTGCCTGGATGTGATGAGCCTGACGATAGTGGCTTCTAATTTTTTTTTTTCTCCCTTGCGTTGTCTCTTACCATGAATCTCTTGCGTATGAAACATGATTTAGACTTCTGGAAAAAGCCAACCACCAACACCACCACATACCGTATGCAGTTTTGTTAAGATCAAGAGCATGCACACAAACCCACAGGCTGTGTATTCTTGCCTTAGTGATTTTGCCTGAGGTTCATAAACAAGAAAAGGAAGGGAAAAATTCAAATTCCTTTAATATTACCAACATATCCTCCCATGGGTCTTCTCATTTCAATCCCATGAGTCATTTCTGTTGTGAAAATGTATTGATTTCTGCCTATAGTTTAGGAATAAATTACCACTGTGCTGCTGATCATTTAAACATGGGGTCATTGATTTCAGGTCATCTGCTCATGCTGTGTCATGGACATTGTAGTGTCTGATGGTTCACTGGCTTCTTAGGTGAAAAGAGTGTAGGTTGGATCTGCTGGACTGTCCCCAAGTTTGTGACCTGGGGAAATTCTCTATCGAGAGAGTGGAAAAAATGTACTCCACCAGCTATGGGGGAGGATTTATTACAACCATTTAGGTCAAAGACTTGAGCAATTATAGTGACAAAGTAATGGTTGGTAGTGCCAACTTTGGGGCTGGCTGGTGCACTGATGAGATTACAATTTTAAAGGGTACATTTTGGAATTTGTATCCCTTAGATGATGCAACTAATTGTTTTCATTATTGGTTATTAGTTGATCATTTTCTTTCCGTAAAATGTCAGAAAATAGGTAAAAATGTTTCCCAGAGCTTGAGGTGACATCTCATATGTCAAGTTTTATCCACAACCCAACGATTTTCAGTTTACTTCGAAGGTCGAAGGAAGGAAGAAACAATAAGTGAAAACTGAAATCAACCAATTTCCAAGATAGTTGTTGATTAATTTAAAGGTTGACAACTAATCGATCAATTAATTGTTGTGCCACTACTCTAATGCAGTAAAGTATTCTTACGCTGCTGCCATGGCTAATATTTTAAATTATTTCATTAATTGCACTACAGAAAGAAGATAAAATACCTTCCTACTTGGACAAAACTTTCAGCAAATAAAGTGACAGCACAAAAGAATGAGACTATTTAAATAGCAGAAGAAAAAATACTGATATTTACATGAAGTTACAGAAGGTGCTGTTGAGCGATTCTATTGTATTTGACCTTTCCATGAACATTAAAGTAAAGCAAAAAAATTTCAGTGACCTTTTTTTGCATGACTTTGTGATATTTTTTTTCAAACACTTGGGTCACCTAACCTAAATGAAGGGCACACAGCAGAGTGAGACACATCCACAAAGTCCAAAATATTGACCGTGGCCTGCTTGGGGGCAAAGGGTTCCAGCGTAGGCAGGACATATCCAGAAAACAGATAATGGATATCCCTGCCAAGACTTCCTCTTCCATATGCCATTATTATTTACAGTCCAATTAATCACTTGAGGCAAGAATGGCAATCTCTATAGACTGATATCTGCACATGAATGCTAAATTGTCATCAGACTATAGCCAACTGGCTCTGAGTTTGCATTTGTACCTGTACCTGCGTATTGCCTCCTTTTGTCTCCACATGGACTATTTACCTGCATGCAACCAAAGCCACCCAACCACCCAAAAGTCAGTACTACTCGGACTAAAAAGGGAAACTAGAGGGAAACTTGTTTCCTTACCTATAGATTCAGCATTCATATGCAGATGTCTGTTTATAGACATTGCTCATAATTAAGAAAAATATTTAACATGACAAGCTGGGCTATTGCCCCATTTACACTGGGCAGATGGCGTTAGCTTGGTTCAGACTTGAATTGCTGCCCAATTTAAACAGGATAAGAGCTTTGTAGCCTAGCTACATATATTAAAATTAGCAACAGTAATATTAGCCACAAACTTGGCAACAATGTGGAGGATGTGCAGATTGATGTAAACTGATTGATTTAGCTGCTTCTCATGGCCACATCTTTCATTCATTGGAAATAAGATCGACTGAAATCTGACTACTAAAACCACCTACTTGTTATTCACTTCTTCTGCCATTTTTTGTCATTACTAAAGATCTTCGGCTGCGGCACCAGTTGCGGAAATTCAACCAATGTATGATCCAGCTAATAGAGAAACAAATTGCTATGATGCAATAGCTATTAGCTATATAGCTATATATTATCCAGAGACACCTGTCTTCAGGCCTATTAGTTGTATACACAACAAATTGAACTTAAATTCATATTCTTTGAGATACACAAACTATACTACTTGTTATGACTTCATGTCTACTATTTTTGATATGCTCTTATTAGTCAGTTACGTACTAGTGCTGCCACAGTGCTACGACTACTACTACTGCTACAACTAATAATGGTCATCATCATAAAGTTACTACCAACACCACAACTGAATTTGAACCTGTAGTCTATTTCCACTTATTAGTTAGTAGAACTAGCAAGCAGTTTGACTGCAGCTGATGAATTGTTCAAATTATCCCACACATCAGAATATGTTCTCTTCTGTTTTGTTTTTCAGACACAGTAATTATAACAAATGAAGTCTGGACAGAGTCAGATTCTTTGCTATTCTTCTACATATGGAGAACAATTAATTCCTAGTGAAGGGCCCAATTCGAAGACAAACGACTCAAATTTACTTTCCTGTACACATAACGCTAATCTTTGCCAAAGAATTAATGTGATGCAGAGAGCTGCTGACTGGAGAATATTTATCTCTGCAGCACAATGTTGAACATAATTTGATTTTGCTCTGTACTTCATGCTGTTGTTTCTAATAAAACGTGATCTTATCTGACAGTGAACAAACAGGGCCATGCAGACAAAATATCCATATCGCAGTAATCTAAGTCATTTACTCTTTGTCAGTGGTGATCATTAATACCTGGTTATGTGAAAATAATGTCAGTCATGTTATTGGGGAGGTAAACGCCAGTGTAATTAATATTGATTTAAAAATCCACACACTTTTATAGGATTTTATCACTCAATTTCATGAGATGAAAGCAGAATTGATTAATAACTCAGCATGTATAGAGCCAATAATATGACAGTTTATTCTTGTTTTACATGCGTGCCATGACAGACTAATGTTCTGATTCTGGAAAAAGACTGCATTACACAAATTATTGGTCACATATACTGTAAATCAGTATATTAGCATGTTTATTTTAGCATTCAACTCACACACACACAGTTCAGCTTAGTCTAAAAATATGAGGACAAGCTTATATTGTCTGTATTAAAGTCTGAGGACAAGCTTTCTGTAAACATTTCTGTAAAATAAGCATTGCAACTCCTCAGCCACACGGCTCTCATATATAGAAATGATAGCGATGGCAACTATATGGCCAGACAGCACTTGAAATTACATGCCTTAATGCAACACTGTGTAGAAATCTGTATATTTCTCCCAGTTTCAGAGTGTAACACCACTTTCATAAATATGGACATTGTACATGCGCATTTCTTGATCAAAAAGGTCAGCTTGCTTCTTGCTCTGTCATTAACTCATTGTACCTTCTTGGCTTCCTCTGCCTTTGTCCTCTTCAGTCTTTTCACCTCTGCCATTGTGTACATAAAGGCTGCTGAGCAGTTACATTGCCCGCTGGTCCAGCTTCGATTCTGGCAAGACAGCAGCTTCACTCCCAGTCAGCATTTCCCAGTGCCCTGGGCCTGAAAACCTCCTCTTCCCGGTGGTCCACCTGCGCTACAAACATTAACACCAACACAGCTCAGCTAACAAACTCAGCTAACATTAGCTAACAGCAGCTATAGTTGACAGCAAATTACCTTACTGTCCATTAGGAGACTGTAAATCACAGAGTCGATAAGTTAAGTTAAAACTTTATTAATCATGTTATATACACACATGAAATTATTCCTCCGCATTAAACCCATCCAGCTGGCACCTGTTGGAACATACATGCACATGCACAGGATCACACACATAGTGACATGTGCCATATACACACACACAGATGTTGGGGAGGTATAGTACCTTGCTCAAGGGCACCTCAGCCATGGCAAGGAGATGGACGACCTACTCTACCACTGAGCGACAGCCGCCCTTTAGAAGGACAACAAACATTTTCTCACCTCTCCCACTCACCACTGAGTGCTGTGTTAGTAAAGCCTAACAAAGATATCACAATCCTGTTTTCAGGTGCAGCCCAGATGTTATATTCCCAGAGTACATACTCACACTAGCCGAGGTCAGATTCATGATACAACTCTGAAGCCTCTGATATAGGTGGAGAATTTACTGATACTGTAGATATACAATGTTTTCTCTGCAGGCATGTTTTAATTTGATTTTCTTACCACTAACTATGACATTTCCTTTTAAAAGGCAGAATAAACAATAAAGTAGTGGTGATATCTTATGCACTACATCTTGCCTTAAGCCTCATCACTTAAATGTATTAATTTTTTCTGGCTTTTTTATGCCTTATAAATAAACAGGAAATGCAGGTTGGAATCCAAACCAGGCATGTTAGTTGACAGATGCTGATGTCTTTATTGAAGAGATAAACTTGTGATCCCTTGTTTTTGATTTAGATGTCAGAATCTTAATTGAACATCCATCAGGGCTTCACCTGGTCATCCAGGCTCAGTTTGTGCTGCTGCTTTCTCTCATCTGTCAAAGTCTCTTCTTCTCACAACTGCCTGTCATAGATGGACATGCTAGGGCTTCTTTCAAAAACAGGTTGCTCCTTTAAAGATTTTGACACTGCTTAGCTTTTAGTCCTTTCATCCTTACCATTGATCTGCAGTGTAGCTGTAAGGATCTTAGGACTATTGGAATAAAATATTCTACCCTAATTACCAAGATCACTTATGTAAAATTTAGTGTCCAGACAAGTCCCTCAAAGAGACGCTGTGGCATCATTGCTGCAACATGTTCCAACACCACATTGTTAAAAAATAAATAAAAATAAATGAAGAACGCATGCATGATGAGCATATATATTGAATAAATAGACGTATATTTTTCTCTTTCTGCCAGTTATGTAGCTATACAAGTACAAGTTTTGAGTTCAAGTTTTATTGGTCATGTGAGTCCCACCAGGATTTCCCAGGCCTTTTTTTGAAATAGTTGCAGCCTAAAATGCCTGATTGTTGCATGAGGTTTTCCAAAAAATTGCGGTGAAAGTTGCACTGCTTTTTACATTTTTGTTGCGATTTTGTTGCGAGAGGAAGTGAAAGTTTTACATTTTTGTTGCGATTTTGTTGCGAGAGGAAGTGAAAGTTGCAATTCGACAGTCGCGCCGGGGGCGAGGGGGCCCCGTTCCCGGGGGCGAGCCCCGGAAAGGGCGCAGCGAGCACTAAGTCCACGGCCCCAGGAAGCGGCGAGGTCCTCCACCACCGTGGAGGAAATGCGCCCGGCGCCCACGGAGTCACTGAAGTTGCGTTGAAGTTGCAAATCGCAACATTGCGATTTCCTAGAGGGTCTGTCATGTAGGTTAACACAGGGTAAACACAATAGAATGTATTGGATGAGAAAAAAAATGTCAGCTTGCAATGCCATTGCTAGACATGGAAGATAAAACAAGTATAAGTGGAAATGACAATAGAAAATTCTCACATTACATAACACTATCAAACTGTAATGGTGTTATCAGTAACAGTAACTAATGCTACCTGTTATGTTTTTTATTTTTTTTATCTTGATATATGGCCTGATGTCTCTCTAGATTTTCACTATCCTTTCTGATTTTAGTTACTGATTAGTGGTGAAATGGTAACAATTTGTCAGATGCCCTATATTTATGATTTGCGACCTGGACCACAGTAGTACGACATCTAAGCAGCACATCACAAGCATGGTGTCACAGGAAAATGGCCACCATATAACAATGGTGAATTAATATGGTGAATTATGTCTAAACATAAAATAATAAAAAAAAATGTGTTAAACGATTTGTTGTACATGCTGAAGCTCCGCTTTTCATATTATATTTACCTGTATCTGAAAAAAATGTCTCTTCCTGTGCCTGAGTGTGTTTTCTCCAGGTGCTCTGGTGTCCTCCCACAGTTTTAAATCATGCAGGTTTGGTTAACTGGCGATTTGAAATAGCCTGTAGGTGTAAATGTGAGAGCTAATGGCTGTCCATCTCTATCTGTCCATCAGCACTATGACTGACTGGTGACCTGTCTGGAGTGTAACTCGATATTATAAAGAATAAAGGCTATAGCTCATGGATGGATGAATATTGATTCATGTATTGTTTTGATTGTCTAAAAATTCTTAAACAAAAAAAAACAAACATATAAGCAACCTAATCTGATTTACTGACCCAATCATAAGTCATTTAAATCTTCCTAATTGGCAGCTGAGGCTCCAGGTCAGCAGAGAGTGATGTCAGAGTGAAGTGCATCCCAGAGCTGTTGCAATTCATGCTTCATCTTACCTCAGTTCCTCGTCTGTGAGCATCACTTTCTCTCTTAATTGAATGTCAGTCAAAATGAATGGGAAGTGTTTAGGGGATGTAATGGTATGGTAGAGTGGTGTGGAGGTGGATGTGGAGTCAGGTTTTGATTCAGGCCTTCTAATCAGTGAGGGGTTTACACCTGGGAGGCCAGGTGAAAGCAATTAACTTGCGGGCGGGAGAGAAAAACAGCAGTATTACGGATTTCATATGACTGAGAAACACCATGTTAAACAGCAATTCTTTTCTTGAAATGTTTTTAATTGAAGAAATACCTTGTCCTCCACCCTACCGAGATTAAATATCAACCTAAAGCAAAGATCTTACAGTTTCCCATCCGTTTCTTTCTCCATGAATTCCTTATTTTTTGCTCATATAGTCTAAACAACACTAGAATATTAACTAGATTAGACCTTTTCAGTGCACATACAGTAGTACAATTATTCCCGACTCTCACAGTGAATCATTCGTCTGTCTATTTGAAGGTTCAAGATGCAATTAGGAAGTAACGGGGCAGTTTTATGAAGTACTTCTTATCTATGAAATGAACTTTTTTCTATAATTAATAAACTGGCTTTGCTGTAATATTGAAATCCATATTTGAGACAGACTATTTCTCACTCTTATAGAACATTATTGCCTCATCCTATTCAGCGTTCTTAGTGATGAGCATTTTAAGCAATTAAGAAGTCTGAGTACTCACCTTGAGTAATTATTGAGTAATTGTGACTAAAAAAGGTGAATTTTATTGTTTTTGGCTAAAAAAGGGTTAGTTAATACATTTATTTGAAAAAGTATTGTAAAAATGCAGATGTCCAAATCGAGTATTTGAGGACTCATCCTCATCCTTAGTTGTTAAATTTTTTTAATTGAATGGGTGCTGCTGATTTGTTTTGCAGTGTGAAACAAGAGCTGCTAGTGGTTCCTCTTAAATTTCATTGGGTGTTGCCTTGACAACCATGTATTATGCTGAGGACCTGGAACATTTTTCCTTTACTATTGTTCACCGTTTTCCTCATTCCTACATCCTGGCTCATCAGAGATCTTAGGCAGTCCTGCAGTTGTCTCATCTCCATGCATGAACCTTGACAGAGGACCTGAGTACTCTTGGAAGAAATTGGCCCTTTTTTCTGACTGTGATGCTGGTTGGTGATTTGAGTGCTCTTTCCTCTCTCTAGTGCCTCAGTCATATCACTTCGGGTGCCTGGATGCAAGCACCGAATAACCTTCCCATGCCATTCATCTGAAATGTTGAACTGATGTAATGACTCAAGTTTAAGAGCTTGTCTAGCAGGTGTAGTGATGAGGGTCGAAGCTTCTGATATCAGGTTTAAGAGCCCAATTTTTATCATTATATCTGGAAAACAGAATCTTATATTCTCTTTCTGTTGAAGAGGGGGGATGTATTCATCTTGGAGTGTGTTTCATATTTCTAGTGTAATTCAAAAAGGGAGATTAGGTTTCAATGGAGGTGTAAAATGGGTTGATGCGGTGAGATGTTACTGTATAAAATACACTACAGTGCTACCCCTACATGATTCTGCAACAACTCATCAGGAACAGATGAGTGAAAGCTGTTTTAATTGACATGTATCAGGTCAGAACATTAGAGACCACATGCTCCTGACTGAATGAAAAATGAATCTGTCAATTCACAAATGCATGAGGGAGGGAAGAGAATAGAGAAGAGAAACTTACACATCAAAATAAAGTCAATGGAAAACGTTCATTCAAGTGGAGATGGTAAATATCATTTTGGACTTTTGGACCTTTTCATACTGCAGTCTCTCTGATCACTGTCCAACATCCCTGAAGCTCTAAATTTAGAGCACGCTCACAGGGGAGCACCCCCAACCTCGATGTAGTCAAAACGTGTTTCAAGATGTAAAAAATGTGTTCAGTTATCTTGACAACACTGTGAACATCCACTTATTTCACCTAGTGTTGTGAAAGCTCCTAGAGTGCTTCATGACAAACATCTGAAGGGTTTGTTGTTTGGATAAAATGCAGAAATATTGATGGCCAAGTGTCATAATAGTTCAGGAAGCTGATGTGAAGGTGTACGAAAAAGGTCATTTTAATAACTCAGAAACAGACACAGACGAACTGACAAGGAAAACCAAAAACACAGAGGGTATGGCAGAATAGTTAAAAACATGAAGCAGAGGGACTGTGAAAATATAATTTGAGCTGTGATCACTGCATTATCAGTTTTGACTGCACATGTTCAAGGAGATTCCATTGTTGTTACTTGCAGGTTCATTGTCAGCCGCTGTACCTCTTATATAAGGTTGACAGGTATGGCAATCTACTACAGAGTTATTTTTAGCAAGTCAGTAGCTCACAGGTAACCTTTAAATCTGCAGAGCAGCCAAGACTGTATGTCAACAGAGGGTGGATTATTAGTTGTACCGCTGGTTTGCTAACACTCACAGCCCACAAATCTTGTCTTATCCATTAATTTCAGGCGACATAAAGCCCAATAGCGTCTCTGCATGACCACAACAATTAATGTTTACCTATAGGATTACTCTCAATATTAGGAGTCACAAGCCGCCTCACCTGACCAGTTATGTCCCAGAAGGGATGCTGTTCTACCTGAATTCCTCCTAGGTCATCTGGATGAAGGAGATGCAGCAGCAGAAGACTCACTCCATGCCCTGCATCCTTTTTCCAATTATATACTTCATCCCTCACATGTGACAAGCAGAATGTGAGGCCATTGTAAATTTTGTAGTAGCAGCATGTACATTAAACACCTCTCACAACCTGCTGATGCGACTTATGAGCTACAGAGACGAGACACTGGGCACAACAATCTGCAGCTTTTTTATGGCATAATAATTTTTAGCTGCATCATGTTAGTGAAGATGGATGGCCAAATGAGAATGAATTTACTGTGCGTGACAGCAATAGCCACATGTTAACTGTATTTATTTGTAATCATTTTCATTGCATGTTTTGAAGGGATGTATTCAGAGAGGTAAGTTGCAGATTTGAGGACAGCTGTGTGGTCTTTTATCTGCTTTTGGATGGCTAGAGCTCTTACACCCAGGCACAGCTTTGATGTTGCAGTCCGTTCTCCACCAGGCTTCATAGTTTAATAACTTGCTTGGATTTGGTCATTTTTCCTTGGTTTATACAATGAGTAAGTAGGCTATGTAGTTAAAAACTTTCCTTTTGTCTGTTTTTAAGATTGGGAGTTTGCACGGAGTTTTATTTTGAAAACTAAGCAGATTATCTATGCCCTTTGTGTGTCTGTCTTCTGGCCAGCTCAATCTGCCCTGAACTGTGGTAGCAGAGCGGCAGGATGCTTCTGAAACGCCCCGTGATGCTTTTTTATGGAATCACAATCATTTTCTTGAACAAGCACAAACAGTTCTGGCAGCCATGGTGCAGCCAGAACACTTTGCAGCCGCAGGATTGAGTCGTTAATGTCCAATGAGTGAGCGTTGGTTGGCTGTCAGTTGTTGTCATCCACCACCCCAACCTCCACATTGTTATTTTCCACCATGCATTGGCTGTGAATAGAAATCAGTTTATCCAGTATGAACAGAATTTCCTGGCTAAAAACATGTTGAATTTTCAAGAAGATGGTTTCAGTAAATATATAAACATTGTGTGACATCCTGTGTGCTCGTCTGTAAGATCACTGGTGCTTAGGTTCCTGCCAGCTGCTGCACATGACAGATTATTGTGTCATTCATCCTTGTAATAAACTAATAAGTTTCCAAATTGGAAAATGTTTACGAGAAAGAAATGTTGAAGGACTTCCTGATGTGCTGAAGTAATACACAATTCTGTATTCACAGACATATTAAAGGACTGGGAAATGGAATCATACAAATGTCTCAATTTTACTTATTTCATTAACAAACATTATAAATAGCAATGAGGTATATATTTATCTTATTGTTGCTGTGTGCCAAATTCATCAACCTTTGATTTTAATTGTGTGATATTGTCACACACACACAGCACTTGACACACTTAGCAAAAGTTTCCATTTAACAGTGTGATATGTTAATCAGCCGCACTGTATGAATATTCATTTCCTCTGAATGTTTTAAAATTGGATCTGATGATTGACTGTTGATAAGCTCTCAGTCATTACAGGTTCTCAGGGTGTGCCAACACTCAGAGCAATTTGTCACTTACTAGAACTAAAATGAGTGGGAGAACATTTGACAATACTTCAGTCTGAATTTTGATGTGTGTGGTCCCTCACTGTCTTTTTTGACTGTGAAACACTGAATGCTGACACACTTTTATGCACAATAATTAAATATTTCCCTTCATGGTGACCACAAATAGCACAGAGCA
This sequence comes from Larimichthys crocea, assembly GCF_000972845.2. Classification (NCBI taxonomy): domain Eukaryota; kingdom Metazoa; phylum Chordata; class Actinopteri; family Sciaenidae; genus Larimichthys; species Larimichthys crocea. Next base: position 18,546,714 of record NC_040034.1, on the reverse strand, counting down.
TTGGCAGAAAACGGAATCACACACATTAGATTAAAAGAGATCCGTTGCCCGCATAACTTTATTTTACAGAGCAAGACTACCACTTGTGTGTTTACTCCATGAAAGTTTCTTAAGACAGGAATGCGGCTCTCACTTGGGGTTGTTCTCTTGTTTCACATCTTTGTTGCTTCTTTCAACCTCTCTATCTTATCTGCTTCCAGTGTTCAAGAATAGTACGCCTATATGTGGCTTCCAAGTTTAGCTCTGCCAGGCTCATTTGAAAGTCAAATGTTAGCCTTCACTTTTCCCACCACACTTCAAGAACAGCACGGTGGCTAAAAACACTTAATCAAGCTTCTGCCACAGTGCAGCAATCAGAGATAACAGGGCAGGAATATGGGTCATCCCATGCTCTGCAACTGAGCTTACCAAGTGCCACCAGATGCACACTAATAAGGAAGAACCCACCCCCACTGTTGTTGTTAATACTGTTGTTTCAGTCAGGTCTCTTGACTGGTGTCAGAAAACATAATTGAAAGCGCAAAAATAAGGAACAGAGTAGCATTTTCAAAGGAAAGATCTCATATTTGATGTATTGTTACTGCATGTTCTGACATCACAATAACGGAGAACAATTACAGGGAATCTGCTCATGCACAAGGACATTTGTAGTTGTCACAGTGGTCAGGGATTGAAAAAAAATTAATTGCCATTTACTGTTTATCAGACCACAACCTTGGAATAATTATAGTGAACTCAATGTTTCCTGGACTGTGCAGCATCAGGACCAAGCGACAACATCTGTGGCTGTGAAGTGAAGCAGATGTGTCAAAAACTGCAGTTGCTAGACAACAAGTCATTCTCCACAAACCCCCTTATTAAAATTATTCACAAAATAAAATTTACAGCCTGACAACTGTACTAAGACAGAATTTCTATTTAACCCACCCATTTAAATGTATAACAACTGAAAGTTAGGCGAAATTAACAGCATGGCTGCTTTGAGCAACCAGGCGTCACTCAGGTCCACCCACAATCCTTGTCTTTGCACATTTTTTAGATTAGACGGGAGCTAGGAGAGGCAGGACTGCAAGATTTCACAAATCTGAGACAGATACTGTAGTTATGTAATAAGTGATGTGGTTTTAACTTGGACGTACTTACAATTTCTTTCCTAGAATATCTGTGTTACAGACGGGTGTAGATTTTAAAAGATAAAGGATTTACCAGGTAAAAGGATAGGATTAAAAAAAAAACATTCCATTGGCTGCATAATGGGAAATGGAGGATGCAGTATTTTCTGTGTGACTCACATCAGCAACTAAAAGTCAAACATTTTGACCATTTTTAAAATCTATCTTTTGTCAGTTCCACAGCTTTATGGATATGTGAAATACAAAACCACTGCAGTATATTAATGATTAATAATGATGAGAAAAAATAACATTTCTTTTACTTTTAAAAAGTTCGTCTGTCATTTTGTCTTTGAGTTTAATGACGAGTTTAAATCTTGTGTTTAGATTTTTTGGTTCGTAGGTGAACCTTTTGATTGCATTGTACCTTCAAATAAAAGTACCATGTATAAAACTGAGAGGGATGATATATAATGTAGTGTATCAAATCACTCAGGCTCTATGAATTAATTTGCAGTGTTGTATAACATTATTATCAACAAGACACTATTTCTAATCTCTGCTTTTCAATGAAGCAGTGTATGGCAATTTAATTATATTGCACCTTTTTTAGAGAGAAGCTATTCAAAGAGCTTCATGCAGTGTATTAACACATCACATTTGTGAAATGACATAAAACACTAAAATACAAATTAATTGGAGAGAAGCTAATTAAAAAGAAGTTAAAAGATAAAGCCAGAGAAACAAGTGCATGATAGGTCATGGTATGCATGCAAGCTGAAGTTTAAGAAAGAATGGAGAAAAGTTTTTAACCTGCTTTCAGATAGGCAAAGTATGAGCATGTCAAATGTATTTTTACAGAGATACCACCGAGTGTATCTGAATAGGTTCTGTGATTTTTCTTTCCAGGACTGTTAAAGGAGGACTAGAGATCTCGGCTCCAGCATACCTTCCCTCCATGCTTCTTTCCGTGCTTGTTAAACACCATAGGATATCCATTAGGGTGTGCAAGCCTGTAGAGATGCTTTGGATACGAATTCAACATCTATGTGAGCAAAAGTATCTGCTTCAGGAGTCCCCTGCTTTGTCTTTGAGGGAATGTCCCAGGGGGCTGCTGTGCTCTGAGGGAAGGAGACAAATATAATGGATGAAAAACATTTTACACCATCACTTCCATTGTGACTGTGAAAGCTTTGATGTGTGTCTTTGACAGTTTGGGTTCTTTATTTTCCTACCACTTGACATCTTTCCCAATCCAAAGTTTTCTTTAAATTTCACTGTTTTTGTCATGAACCACGATTCATTCTTCTACAAGCTTTATAAGACCTCAATTTCAACTTATTACAAAACACAAAAAGCAACTATATATGATCACATTTAATCTGTCTTGTTGAATCACAAGAACTTGTGTAACATACTTCAGCTGAGAAACACCTAAGTGTTGTGGGTGGGAGTAAAAAGGAAAACCATATCTATATTATACTATATTCCTAGCCATTGTAATTATATATTGTCCTCTGCATTCTTTGTGGCTAGGAATTACTTGACATTACTTGATCATTTATATATTACTTTCTTTTCTATGCCAAATCCTGGCTGAAAAGGATTAAAAAAAGAACAATTAACACTTTAAAAAAGTCGCACTGTCTGTGCTACAGACAGATGTTAAATGTGGCAGACACACAATAAAATACAATTAGCCTTGAAATGTGGGTGATGGGTTTGGAAAAGAGGGAAAGGATTACCAGGGGAAACAGGATTTGCTTGAGTTTCCAGGTAAGGATCTGAAGGGATTATCCTTTTACTTGGGGCTGTTGCACTAAATGGTCAAATAGCCACTGTTTCAGTCAGTGACTGTGTCTAGTCAGTTCCATTTAACAATTTGTTGTGAAAGATTAATTCGTACATGTACTGAACACAAGTACCTATGGATCCAAATCCACCTTCTAAAGTTGGAGTTAAAGAGAATATATTTTACTTCTACAAAGACCCACATTTTCCTGGAGTATCAAGTGTCATAGTATCTGCATCAAAAGTTTGCTTCATTTTAATCTGTGACACTATTTCTCTCAGAGTTTGTAGAACTACTGTGAGGTCTGGACCAGTCCAGATTACCCAGCTCTCGAGATAACTTGGATGGGGGTTCTGGGCAAGGTTCTGCCTTTGATTTGACCTTTCACTTGACCCACTCATCATGGTGTTTGTTCCATTATTTTCTTGTATTCAGTGATTGCTGCTGCACACAAGAGAGCTGGTGTCCACCAGCCAAACTTGGCCCCATTAACACAACCTGATTGAGATAAACATAGAGGAAAATCCTCCAAGTGGTACAGCCAGTGCATAATTAACCTGTTGAAGGTATGTTGGCTGGTTTGTGGTGCACCTGTTTTGGCTGTGGCTGTGTAAATATCACCACCATTGGTGGTAAAGCTGTGCTACAAGGTTGCAGAAACTGGATCCTGCCAGTTATAGAAATATAGACAAAAGGAGGTTTGGTAACACTGTTTATTGAGCTGTTATGTATACAGGGATGGTAAAACTGTCTAACTTATTAGCCTTTTAAATACTGTATGTTGGAAACCAGGGGTACACTTTTTTTTAAAATTTTTGTTACTTTCCCTTTTTTCATTTCTTTTCATGTCTTCGTTGGTGAAAACTGACCCCCCTGTAACCTCACAGTTCATACCTCTCTGCATGCATAGCTTCAGCTTTGTTGCACTGCATTATTAATGTGTTATTCTGTGCTGGTATAGCGAACATCTTACAGAGAGGAAAGGAGAGAGAGGGAGACATCTTCTTTGCAAGTGTGGGTCATAAATATTGTTAAATCTTTCTGAAAGGTTATTTAGTGATTTTCACATCAGCACTGGTTGAAAATGGGAGAGGTTGACATTTTCAAGATGGTCCTAATGAGTACACACACAAACTCTCCCAAAGAAGCAAGCAAATTATGCTGTATACATCATTACATGTAATGCAGGAAAATATTTGTGAGAAAAGGGGTTTTATTTTTGCCTCTTGTCTGTAAAAGGTTGAAATTTGCATATAAATTGACCATTTTATTTCTCCCACTGCAGACATTGCAGCCGTTATTTAATTTGTGGTCATGTTAATGAACTTTACTAGCATGGCACAGTATGGGACTCTTATACAGTATCTCTGAATGAATATTGTCAGTCTGGCTAATCATTGACCCCATTTCTTGATTAGACTACTGTGTGTAAACTTTAGTGAAACGTGCAGGTTTTCTATGTTCTCTGATTTTGCATGAAAACAAGCAATGTGTTGTACGAGCATATTTTTCAAATATCACTCATGTGGAATATGCTGCTGAACCTTGGATTCAGTAGGAGCAATGTGGACAGAGCACTAGTGCTTAACTGTTGTAAACAACATTCAGCACCAGTGCAATGTGCTTTGTGGACTTGGAGAAGGCTTATGACCATGTCCCCCTGGGTAACATATCACCATATGGTCGGATTGTCAGTGTGCATTGTATATTAAGATTTGTGCCTTGTCACGGATTCTCACTGATTTAATTTAGTCCAAAGTGAACCCGGGCAGGAAGGGTGTCCATTACAGTGGCCTCAGAATTGTATGTATGGGTCCCCGGTTGCCTTTGGGTTGTGTGTCAAACATATTTTGGCCCAGGACCTTTGTTGTCCTGTATGTTGTCCCCCAGCTGTCTCCTCATCTTCTCTAAGCTCTAATGTGTGAACTTTCTAATAAAAACTAAATATAACTAAATGAATAAATTGTCTCTGTTTTGTGCAGATGATGTCATTCTTTTGGCTTTATCTGGCCATTTTCTCTGGTGTGAACTGCAGAAGTTTGTGATGCAACTGGAAAGAAAGTGAATACCAGTATCTGAGTGGTATATGCAGGGCATTGTTGGAAGCAAATCTCTGCCTCAGGTATGTTAGATTTGTGTTCATGAGTGATGATGAGATGGATCCCAAGAACAAATAAGTGGATTGGTTAGTGAAGTCATGCACCGCTGTTTTCCAATCAATATGTTCTAAAATCTCTTCTGCCACAGCTTTCCAACACTGGAATTGTGGATGATTTCTGTTACTTACAATACGTGATTTCTGCTGAAAGAAAGTTGAGTTGGAACTTGCTCACTTTTTAAGATTCTTTTAAATCTTCTGCTCCCTTGCACCAAAAGGAGCCAAAGGGTGTGATTCTCCTTATGTGGCTTAGTAGGATCATCCTGGATGCCTCATTGTGAGGTATACCAGTATTTTAATGTGGGTAGAGACCCCATGGCAGACCCAGAAAACACAAGGGGATAACATATCCTATCTAACTTGGGAATGCCTGAGGGTGTTGAGAAGGATATCTACCTTGGCACCTTGTTACCTACTGCCAGTGGTGGAAAATAGGTGGGTGGATGGGCTGGGAAATTTATACAGTAAACATAAACCTAAACCATCTCCAAAAGCTGTTCCACTGCTGCCACACTGGAAAGTATTATGTGTTTTAAGGTCAGTGTGTCTTAAGATTAATTAATGAAGGAGAAAAGAAACTGGTGCTCAGAATTAAAACGGTTAAGGCGCTACAGGCTGAGCATTCACAACAGACAACACTATCCAACACAGACACAGGGATGATTTTGTTGTCAGTCCTTTCATGAAACACTGAATAAGGTGAATAATGGAATAGAACAATGTAGCCAAAAACCTTTGATCCCAGTCTGAGAAATCTACAATCAAAGGACAAATGAGGCTGTGCACTCCCACTCTGGACTCCTCTATCAAATCCGCTGACCTCTTTTCACAGCATTTCAAAAAAATAAAAAAATAAATAAAAATAAAAAAACCCAAGTGTTTGTGAATGCATGGCACATCTACTTGTTTTCTATGGTCACAGTAAAAGCAGCAACATAACAGAATGAGTTGTTTCTGCTCTTGGAAGGCCTTTTAAAACAATTATGAAGCATACAATGTTGGTATAATGAGCAATCCATAATTTACTCTCAGTATAAACACTCACAACCTTGAATGAAAGTGAAAGCCTCTGAGACACCAAATGGAACAAACCGAGCTGGTACATTAACAGTGGTTGGCAAGAAATTCCTGTTGGGTTTGTACAATTATTTTCTTGGGTTGCAGTCATGGTCTTCCTCCCTCTGAAAAGTAACAGCCACTCTGTGATAAACTATAATTACATTGTATTCATTCAAGGTGTTAACATTAATCATGAAGCACTCAGGATCAGGAGCAGTCTGCTGGGCAAACACAAAGGCAGGTTCAGATCCCGAAGAAAAGTCACTAATTTCAAGTACACATCAGGATTTAGGTAATAAATACTTGAGATGATGAAGGAAGTCAGGTTGATTAATCAGTGTTTTACTGTGAAAGTGTGTATAATAAATAACCACAATGGAATACATTTTAAAGGAGAACAATTATACCCCTTTTCCACAAGTTCACACAGGTCCCAGGCACTTTACAGAACAAGTCCAAAAAGCGAGGAGAGAAAAGGATATTTCTGAATGGTAAGTTTATGTAATGTGTTTTTATATCGTTTTATATGTTTGAGCTCTGGCTTACTGGCTAGCGCTAGGCTAATGATGCTACCCTGTAATGTGTTTATGTACTGGCTATTGGAAAGCTACATAGATAAATTAAATTAATTAAGTAATGTATGTAACATTACTCAGCTATTCCCTTTACACCAGTAAGATACAAGCTCAGCCAGCCATGTTGTACTTAATATGGTAATTCAATTTTTCTATAATCTAATGAGATTTACCGTTTCCAGTGTACTAGGTTACAATAAGACTACAACAGGTTCCATCCCACCAACATGCATGGTTGACCACCCTAGCCTGCCTTGAACCTGTGTAATCTATCTACAGAGCAGACTATGGCCTCTACGTCTGAGGGGAATAGAGCAGTAAGTTCTTTTATGCATAGAAGTAGTGTGTTACTATTGTAATATAAATGAGTAAGGCTTAAAGTACAATCAAATACTGTCCCCTCTATCTTACACTCAACAAAAATATAAATGCAACACTTGTTTTTGCTCTCATTTTTCATGAGATGAACTCAAAGATCTAAAACATTTTCCATATACACAAAATGACCAATTATCTCAAATATTGTTCACAAATCTGTGTAAATCTGTGATAGTGAGCACTTCTCCTTTGCCGAGATAATCCATCTCACCTCACAAGTGTGGCATATCAAGATGCTGATTGGACAGTATGATTATTGCACAGATGTGCCTTAGGCTGGCCACAATAAAAGGCCACTCTGAAATGTTCAGTTTCATCACACAGCACAATGCCACAGAAGTTTTGAGGGAGCATGCAATTGGCATGCTGACAGCAGGAATGTCCACCAGAGCTGTTGCCCGTCAATGTTGTAGATCGAGTCGCCCATGGTGGCGGTGGGTATGTTACGGACGACGAACACAGGTGCATTTTATTGTTGGCATTGTGAATGCACAGAGATACTGTGACGAGATCCTGAGGCCCATTGTTGTGCCATTTATCCACGACCATCACTTCATGTTGCAGCATGATAATGCACGGCCCCATGTTGCAAGGATCTGTGCACAATTCCTGGAAGCTGAAAACATCCCAGTTCTTGCATGGCCAGCATACTCACCGGACATGTCACCCACTGAGCATGTTTGGGATGCTCTGGATCGGCGTATACGACAGCCTGTTCCAGTTCCTGCCAATATCCAGCAATTTCACACAACCATTGAAGAGGAGTGGACCAACATTCCACAGGCCACAATCAACAACCTGATCTGAACCTGAACTCTATGCGAAGGAGATGTGTTGCACTACGTGAGGCAAATGGTGGTCACAGCAGATACTGACTGGTTTTCTGACCACCCCAGAACCCACCAATAAAACAAAACTGAACATTTCAGAGTGGCCTTTTATTGTGGCCAGCCTAAGGCACACCTATGAAATATTCATTCTGTCTAATTAGCATCTTAATATGCCACACCTGTGAGGTGGTAGAAGTGCTCACTATCCAGACCCTCCAGGAAATGGCGATGTTGCCATTTGCAACTTCAACGCAACTTCAGTGAATCCCTGTGAATTCAGGGCGGTGTTTTCCGCAACAAATTTTTTTGTCTGCCCGGGGGATTGAACTTGGCAGGAACGGCCGCATGGTGCGGGAGGATCCCCTTGTGGAACCTCCCCCGGGCGTTGGCTGGCTCCCGCCGGGCGCATTTCCTCCGTGGCGGTGCGCCGCGACCAGCTCTGGGTCTGGAAAGGCTCGGACCTCGCCCTTTTCCGGGGCCTTGGACTTAGTGCTCGCTGCCCCTCTCCGGGACTCGCCCCCAGGGACAGGGCCCCCTCGCCCCTGGTGTGACTGTCGAATCGCAACTTATCGCAACTTTCACTTCCTCCCGCAACAAAATTGCAACAAAAATGTAAAAAGCACTGTAACTTTCACCGCAATTTTTTGGAAAACCTCATGCAACATCAGGCATTTTAGGCCGCAACTATCTCAAAAAAGGCCCGGAGAAATCCTGGTGGGACTATCACAGATTTACACAAATTTGTGAACAATATTTGAGGGAAATTGTTATTTTGTGTATATAGAAAATGTTTTAGATCGTTGAGTTCATCTCATGGAAAATTGGAGCAAAAATAAAAGTGATGCGTTTATATTTCTGTTCAGTAGGCTATATCTTTGTTTACTTTATGTACCCAGCTCCCTAAGACTGGATCTAGCTTCAGACTGTGCTGTAAAATAACGAGGGGTCTCTCTTTCTCTCAAACTGAGGGGGGACACAGACAATAAAAGAGAGGGGGTGCCGTTAACAGAAAGGTGAATGAGAGAAAGTTATTTTCTTATCGGTAATGAGGCTACGTTCAACACACAGCTGCATGTGGGACTGGTGAGAGTAGAGGGTGAGTTATACATGTCTTTCTTTACCTCTGTAAACTGAGCAGGAAGTGTTTGTCTTACAGACAGGCGTACAACTATTTAGCGCCGATTAGCATGAGCTAACGTTAACTAGCCGTTTGGTACAGGCATTACTTGCTTGCTACTTGATCCACACCAATGTAACGCTAGTAGTTTGTAAGTTGAACGTCTGCCTGTAAGAAAACACTTTTTGTTCCTGCTCTGTTTACAGAGATTAAAAAAAAAGCCTTTTAAGACATCTCTGGTAAAATTAAACGTAATCCTCCGTTCTTCAGTCCTCTCAGGCTGGGGCCAATATAGCGACTTGTGTCGGTCACTGCCGCCAACAACAGAGTAACAAGCACGCCTAGGTCTCAGCCTTGCTCAGCCATTCTTCTCCGTGAAGTAGAACATGTCGGAGCTTCACCTGAGCTCTGCGCTTTTATCACCTCTAGGGCGTGGCGGGTGGAGACTGGGTGTTGGCCTCTGTTGGAGAGCTCAGGAAGTGGGTCTGGTCTACAAGTTCTGTACGTCACAACCAGAGCGGAAAAATGGACGCGGTTGTTGTTTTTAACACTGTGGGGGTTTGTACGCACCCCAAGTTAAAAAATATTAGTGTTAAAGAGCTGGAAAAGTAATTTTTTTGCAAAATATGTCCCCTTCAAAGATTAAAAAAAACAAAACAAAAAAACAAAACATTTATACATTCTTAGCAAGAAAGGATATCCCTCTACTGATTCTAGTCCTGATTATCTGAAAGGAGCTAAACTGATGTGCCCGATCACAGGAGTGTTGATCTGCCTTGTTTTGGTTCTGCTTATCATTGTTCTGTTTACCTTAGACCAGTAGCAAATCTGTCATAACGACGTGTGTAATTCTTTGCATTGTATTGCACCGTGGACACAGACCACTGTATTCCATGCCTAAACAGGTCACGTCAGTATAACTTGCACAGAGCACATGGTAGATCAGGTAAACACTAACCAGATCGTATTATATATCAATATGTGCACCGTAGATATATGGTGAATATACTGTTTATTCTGCTGCCGCCGTGGAAAGTCAAGAAACCACCTCCATCAATAAATCCACCATCAGACGGATCTCATGCTCATCATGCAGTTCTCCTCTCAAGGGATGCTCAGAATCAAGACTCAGATGAGTCGGAAGAGTACTTCAATTACCTCAACACTGACTCCTCCAGACCATTACCAGCTGGACTCCAGGCTGTAACACAGTGCACCTGAGAGGTATCACACAGTCACTTCAAGATCCTGGGATATGTTGTTCCTGCTTTGAATTCTCTGCAAATGTGGAATACATTTTATCAGGTATGCACATCAGTTTGGATAGCCTGTATTTTGAGGTTCAGTTATTTGTCATTCTACAACACAAGATTGCACAATATGCTACACACTAAAAGTATTTTTTTCAGAGGATGAGTTGAGAAAAGAAGCTGCCTTGTAGTCTGCAGTGGATACTGCTTGTCAGTCTGTGGCTGCATGGTTGTTGTATTTTAGTGTCTTTTGCAGACACGTCATCTCACCAATATCACTGATGATTGGCGGATGGGTACAACAATATTTAGGCCATTTATGTATTTCAGTTGCATAGAAAATTTCCATCCATTTGAATGACATGGTTTTAATATAAATTAACTAACAAACTTAATGAGAAGCAAGTGATAAGATTTATGTAATCGCACCAATAAACTCAAAATGACTGCATTCATTTTCACTTTTGGGTTTGGGGAAACAAATTGGCTTTATTATTATTAAATGCATAAACCTGGCTACAGTGTAGTGGAAGAATATTGAGTTTATTAATACTATTACATAAATCATATTACTTGCTTCATATTAAGTTCATTAGTTATTAAAACTGTAATTCAAATGGACGTCAATTTTCTATGCAATTGAAATAAGTGTACCAATGATGTTCTGGTCAGTTTTTGTCACCGACTACAACTACTCAATACCACCAAATGTAGCATAAGGTTCCTAGCATTTCATGCTAAATGTAATACCTTACCAATATTTAAAGTCAGACTTATCAACTTCATTTACAGTATGTGATTTTTTTTTATATTTGCTGCATATGAAAACAAAACAAAATAAATAATTCTTATGATTTTTTAAAGTTTTATCTACCCAGTTTGAAATAGTCAGACCAAGCTCCATTTGACCCAGCTTAACCATTAGCTGGTTAAGTTGGGTCACTGCTAATATGTAAATATGTAATACAGACAGAAATACAAGATTTGTCACAAGTATTTGTCCTGATTTTCCCTTAGTGCTTCCCAAATATGTGTTTTCATTACATATCTCTTTTAATAGGAAGTCCATACCCTGTTGTTCCGGAGCAGCATAGTAGGAGCATCACATGGTAAAAACAAAATGCATATTCATACATGAATAGTTCAAACCTTGACCTGAGTGTTTTTGGTTTTGCATAAATATTCTCAGTAAATAGTCCAGAATGAAAAGAGGAAGGCCATAATAAGAACTTGTATACTATTGTACAACATTACAAAAAGATCAGTACAATTCAAATAAATAAGACAACACTACCCACATGAAACCTCTCTTCATAAATGTTCTCTGTAATACCTTGAGCCAACTTGCTAAATGGTCACAACGGAACACTCTAGCATTGCAAGCTAAACAGCAGCTCTGCTATAAATATGCCTTGGTTTTGGTTTTAATTCATTATTTATCCATAAAAATAAATATAACTGAAATGGAACCCAACTTTGCACTTGTTTAAAATAAATTACCATCATCCTCATCATCATCATCCCTGAAGCCACACCAGCAGCATAGCTAAAAATACTAAAAGCAAACAGGGCAAGGAATCTGCAAACCTACTAAGGGAAATTTCCAGAGCGAAAAAAGATCAAGTAAAGCTAGTGGTAGTGCAAAAAATAATTCAAGTTACTGTAGAAAAACAGAACACTCTCTGTAAATTGTACAAAGATACATGCCCATGAGTGTAGAGTAACATTTAGGGAAACAAGGGTAAATATGGTTAGTGTTAAAATATACCCTTCAAAATAATAGTCTTAATCTATGTAGGATATTTAAATTGTAATATCATTTTTAATATCAGTGCTACAAACTGAATGATTCTTTCTAAAATGTGCTATTCTTTTCAGAAAGCGGTACTGATATGCAAACGCAGACATGTCTGCCTCCATCTAAGGCTCACTGTGGGAGTGAAATCAAGCTCTGATTGAGAAGCATGAGTATTCATGGCTTTACAGCTTTCTAGTTTTTATGCATCTGGCTTTAGTAGTAGCCTTTTTAGCTGTAGGCCATCTCTCAAGTGGGACTATTAAGCAATTTGGCTGATGATTAGTTGTGCTTGTATTATGTTTAGGACTTGATGGTGCTCCAGTGATAATTACCCCCGAGGAAAAGAAAAGCTTTTTTAAAGCTTCAAAGTACACAGACAATAATCAAACTGAGTTATCTTCGCAAACACAGCTATTAAAATGTAAAAAAAAAATCCTTGAAACTTTCTAGAGGCAAACAAAATGTTGATGAAGGTTTTGGGAAATGATTGGACGTCCTTGTTTAATTTTCTTTCATCAAAAAAAAAAAAAAGAAGCTAAATTCTTCTGCTTGTTTCAGATAAAGGTCTCGGCTGTATCCTCATTTCACACCAGAGGAAAACCTTGTGATTATTACTAAGGTTCATTATAGAGGATTTCAATAGAATTTGATGAGATCAGTGTGTTTGGGTTTTCATTTCAAGCATCATCTTATAAGTTTAATGCTTAAAATTGATGCCTGCACAGTCATATAATATTGTTGAAATCAATTTTACTTAAGTGTAAATCTTGAAATGTCATCCTAATTCATTTGCATCTTATATTCACATAGCATGTGAGCCCACGGCTCTGTAAATTCACCATACTGCATACTAAATACATACATTTTTCATGTTTTCAGTGCATTTTAAGGTAGATAAAATACAGTATATGCATTCTAACACAACTTAACTTAAAGCCTCCCAGAGGCTGTAAACAGAGTAACAAAGAAACGTTAGACAGACTATAAAAAAAAATGTCTACCAACACCCTGAAGCCCCCGTCTTTGAGAAATGTAATATAATTTTATACCCTATTTTACATCCAGTTTAAAATCATTTTGAAACTTAATAATGATGTGAGCATATCTTCTAGAGGCATATTTTCACTTTGTTATGTAGCGTTTTTTGGTCATCAGGTCGCAAATTCACACCACTACATTGGTGACAGCCAGCACCATTATATATCACCAGATATCAGCATAGAAACATTCTTTGGATAGACAAGTGAACACATTTGGCTAATGGAGACTCTAGAAGAAAGGTAAGGGACACACTGAAAACATTAGGATTCATTATAGGACAATCATGAATTTATCTATTTTTTAGCATGATATTCATGATCATGCAGCAGCTGTATATAGGGTCGTAGCTTAGGCTAATTTACAGCCCCAATCTCTGGTTAGGCTTTTAGATTTAAAGCACCAGTGTGTAGATTTATTGGCACTGCTAGATACCAAGGGCTCCTTTGTAGCCTGAAGGAGAAACCATGGTGGCAGTGACAATGTACAAAATATGCCAACGGTCTTATCTAGAACAACAAGAACTCATTCTGAGGTAAAGAAAAATGTACACCAATGAAAACACATTCTGTAAATACAACCCCCTAAATCTCACACACTAGACCTTTAAGTTAAAACAACAAAAGAAACAAGTTATACAAGATATACAGGGATAAAAAAAACAACCAAAAAAACAAACACAAGCAGGAATCATCCTCGGGAGACTGTAAACTGCATCAATCTTCATGGCAATCTGGCCGGTTGTTATCAAAATCCTTGTACCCCAAAACTAGAGGGACAAAAACTGTGAAGGAAAATAAAGGAAAGAATTTGTTTCACAGTTACCAACCCGATTAAACTCCTAGTCTGTCATTACTTAAAAAAGGTGAATTTATATGTGGAAATGAAGGATGATAAAGATAGACATTGCAAACTGGTATTTGTAAAAATTGATGAAATTGATACTCTTAGTGGTGCAGACATCTAAGAGAAATGTGACAGAAGCAGATGGAGCTCAAAGCAACATCTTTGAAGCGTTTGGCCCAGCAGTGTTGAAATAAGAAAATAGACGTCTCATCTTAGAGCCGTATGTGTCAAAGAAGCTATCTGAAGAATTCTGGGGTCATATATTGTTTACATTTTTTATTTAATGTTGCTGCAGAATCTGTGAGCTATGTCGGTTTCACTGTCATGGTGACAATGAAAACAATGAAAACTGATGAGATTCATTGGGATCAATTATATGGAAGTCTTTCCATTGATATCTCAACAATAGATTGCATCACAATATGTAGCATCACACCTCAATAGAGCAAGCAGAACTGAATACAAAACAGGAAGAACCAGGATCTTTGATTTTCATTCATTCCATTTCCTGTGTTCCTTTTACTCCTCATGGTCAGCTGGCATTCAGCGTGAATGAAATGTGTGTCTTTCAGGGTTATGCCTAGTCAGGTGAGGTATTGTTTGAAGACGTAGTCACATCTCCCTTTACTCAAACCTTATCTCTCTCTCCCTCTTTCTCTCTAAACTGACTTCTAATCAGGTGAATTGTGTCTCTATTTTTCCCACTCTGTGCCCTGTATGCCAGTTATTGTAAGTTTGTGCTACAGGTTCAATCTCCCACAAGAAGTACATAATTCTGCAGCACAAGGTCACACACCAGCAACTATTTTACTTATTTAGGTGAAACTGGATCATATTTTATGATAATATATATTTTTTTGCTTTTCTCTCTGATGTCCGCTGGCTGGTCCGCATCAACTCTCTGTGATTTATAGAGTCAGTCTTTTGCAAACTATAGTTGCTGTTAGCTAGCTCAGTTTGTTAGCTGTGCTGCCTGAACTGTGAGCACAGTGTTAGTATTCATACCACAGGCGTGGGTGTGGACCACCGGGAAGAAGAGGTTTTCAGACCCCTGGGGCATGGGGGAAGGCAGACAGAGAGCAGTAAACATTTTCAGTTCTTCTCTATTGACTTTTTGGAAACAAAACATTTTCAGCATTCACTTGTTGACTACTTTTGGTTTACCATATGTGTTTTGTGAGCTGGAGCTATTTTTATCTGATCAAATGCCTCTGCCTCAAACATTATTTTTACTAGTACATTGTAAATATTCAATGTGCATCCTACTCTTTTGAAGCTGTGTTATTTTGCGAAAAGCAGAACCTGTCTGGAGGAACAAAGCCAACGCGTGTGTGTGTGCATGTTTGTGTGTGAGGGTCGCACAACAGGCATTGGCATTGTTGCATTATGTTATTGATAGGTTATTCTCTCTGTTCTAGTGATTATAAGATTTTGCCGTGCAGCTATCGTTCTTAAGCCCTCATTAATTCACCTCATAGATCACGCTGCTGCCCTGTTGGGAATGTTTTTACAAGGTAGGAATCTCAGCGGCAAAGACAAAGGCTGTGAGAAATCAATACCACGAATGATTGACATAATTATGTGAATAATGATAGGAATGAAGAATGATTCTGCTGCTGCACTACAAACACTGAGGTTACACAGCAATTATCTGTACGGTTAATGAAAATGTGATGTATACATTGTAAAATGTAAACTGCTTCTCATTTAACACAAGCAGTCCTTTGTGCTTCATGTTTTTTTTTCCATTACAGTACGACTACAGAATACAGGTAATTAAAAATTGACAGCCCTTATGTTATTCTGTGTGAATACCAACAAGACTGCAATCATTATTGAAACTACTTTAAGGGCTCTGTGTCAGGTTTAAGGGGCATAATATGGCAGAAATCTAATGTAATATGCATAATTAGATTTTCACAAGTGTATAATCAGCTGAAAATAAGAATTGTTTATTTATTTTCAAATGAGCCTTCTATGTCTACAGACAATACAGGTCCTCTTCCATGACCATTGTAATTTCTTATGCATGGTTGAAAGGAGAAGGTGAGGCCACGTGGTTGCAATCACCAAATACACAGCAAAATGCTACTGAATCCTATACACTGGACCTTTACTTTATTACAGCACTCATGTAGTGACTTTCCATTTGGAATAAATGCTGCAGCAGTGACAGGCGAGTTTGTCCTTGGAACAACAAACGTATGACCTTTGTTTGTCTGTCTGCAGTTCTGTTCTTTCCATCTGACAGGCTGTGTACAGCAAATGCATTTTAGCCTGTGTGATGTTTGTCTGGTGGGGTCTTTCAGAGCTGTTCTGACTAGTGGAAGAGTAGTACGTGGATGTTTAAAAGTAAACACAAGCTACAAGATTGACAAGGATGGACATAGAAGAAGTAAAACGAATCTATTTTGATCATAATTTTACTGCAGAAATGTTAGATTTCAAAGTCAATGTAGTAGTCATATCATCTGTCCAAAGTCCAGATGTGCATAATAATCTGGTGTGAAGTCTATATGTTCACAGTGAAAAGGGAAAATTGGGTGTAATCAGTCAGTACACATACTATAAAATGCTTGTTTTTTGATGTACTCCCAAGATGATTGACAGCAACAGTTGTTTCAAATATAGCGATATTTACAAAAACACAAACATGTTTTTGAACGTATAATCAACAAAGTCATATCAAAGTCACAGTTTTACTGATGCCTGTCCATTAGTATGTAAAAAGAGTATGTGGATAGTTGCTTTCAGTATACATTGTAGGAGGATCCAGTGTTGCCAGACATTGAGGCATAGTAGATTTGTCTCCCAGTTCCCCAAATTTGTGATTTGTGAAATTTGTGATTTCTCTGGCCATAAAACTTGGTCACAGACTTGATTACAAGTTGCTGATCTTCACAAAGAAGCAAAGCGCAAACAGCTACAGTACTTTTTTACTCTTTTACAGCCACCTTTAAACCTTTAAGCTGATACTCAGTAGACTGAGTTTGTGCGGACTATTACTTCAACTCGAACCACAGATTTTTCAGTGTTTGCAGTGTCATTTTCTTCTTCTCCAGCTGGTCAGTGAATTAATAAATGGAAGGAAAAAAAGAGGAAACAGTGGCGAGAGGTAAAATTGGTGCTCGGTTTATAAGCCACATTCTCTGTCCCCACAGACAGTTCTCATCATCGCACCATGATAAACCAATTTCTGGGTCCAGACAAAGTTATTTCCAAAAGCAAGCAAGGTTGGAGGAAAGAAAATGGATAGACCTCCTGGAAGACAGGTTAACAAAGATTTGCTGATGTAATACTTCTTTTAAAATTTGCATTTATTTATTATAAGTTGTTTCTGTGATAGTCTCTCCAATGTGCATAAAAAAAAAGATATTTAATCACCCCTCCGCAATAGATTCTGTGTAACTATTTATATAAAGAGTTGCCATGTTTTGAAACATGCATTTGGGTTGATTCAGGTGGATTTAGCTAGTTTTATTATTAGAAAATGGATGAATGTGTGCTGCAAATAACAGCGCAACACTATTAAATAATGGACTACCAACATTGTGAGTGCATCCTGCTGAGCCATCATCCTGTCCCCACCTGCATGACTAGGCTAATGTGATCATAATTGGCTTTGAATGTTCCTCTCCAGCCACTACACATAAAGCATGCTTATCAGGAGAAAAAAAAAACAACTTATCCACAGTGTGTGAATGGGTAATTAAATTGCAGGTAATTATGTATTGATCTGGAGCTTAAATGTTGTCAAAGGTCAGGTGTTCAATGGGAAGGCAGCGTCAGTCATGGTTTATGAGGGGGGAAACGCTGAGGCGGGAGGTGGGGGGCAGCAAATAAGGGAACAAAGAGAGTGAGAGGAAGACAAATTAGATGCAGGCAGACAGCATGATAGTAATTGCTCCAATCATTACTTTTTCCTCTAATCATTTTTTCCCCCTATCATAAAAATCCCACTGTTTTTTGGGTTGTTGTTTTTTTGCCTGAGCTTCTCTATGTGTTCCATTTTCCTCAACCAAACCTGAATCATGCAGGCCAGGTAAACCACACTCTCTAAATGACCTCAAGGTGAGAATTAGCTTTCCGGTTTGTTGGCCCCGCGAGAGACGGTCGACCTGTCACGGGTGTTTCAGGATGGTTTTTTTCCCCTTCCTTTCTCCCATGCAGTGCATGCTGGGATAGACTACAGACCTCTCGGTGACCCTGAAGAGGAAAAAGCAGGTTCAGAAAACTGAAGAGAGATGGAGAAGATGAGTTCATTACTGCTGCAGCTGCATGTGTAGACATTGAAAATGTCATTTTGTTTCAGTTATGGTGAACCAAACAGATATTATTTGGGCATTTTGATGATCTGAAATTTGAAATTAGGTAGTTATCTCAGTTCTACTGTCATATTCGATTGTATCGTGGCTTCAGATTTTATGGTGTTGCCATAAAATATGTTGGTAAATATAGTGAAGCTGCTACCTGCTGTAAAAAACCAAAGGAGAGTTAATGGGTGTTCAAAGTTACAAGTTGTTATGTGTCTGCTTGATGTGTTAAAAAGTAACTGCTTGCTAATGTTTGCCAACATTGTAAAGTGAAAATGTATCAATATTCCCATTAGCGTATTTTAAATTATCACCAGTGTTCATTTTGTCAGCCATTTTTCAATTTAGTCTTAGTCTTGTGTCAAAGTTCATTCTTAGTCTTAGTCACTTTTAGTCTTTCACAAATCATTTTTGTTAGTCATATTTTAGTCGACTAAAAGTCTCAAAATTTTAGTCTAGTTTTAGTCAAACGTAAACACAGGATATTTTAGTCCAGTTTTAGTCAAAACATTTTAGTCTTTTTTTCTATTTATTTCAAGAATTTTTTTTTGTTTTGTTTATTAATTCCAGTTCACTTGTGTTCCACAGCTAACATATTGATTAAATGTCTTGACTGAATTGATTTAAATGAATTCATCTAGCTGCTAGGATTAGCTTATTAATGCATTCAGATGCGTGTCAGACCAGTTAGCTTACCTTAATATTTGGGTGGCTGAGGTTAATGTGCCTTTTCAGGTTGGTGGTATTTTTACCAGCAATTTTTCCCCCCGCACATATTCCCATCCATCAAAATCAGGCATTGTGACTTTTTCTCTGCTTCTAAATAATGGAAATGTGACCACGCGTCCAGCCTCTTTTCCTTCCAGGTGTTACCTTCCAAATTTCCTCTCGCTCCGAACCGTAGTTGGGAGCTGGTTTAATATTTTGGCTTGTTGCTGGTAACTGGCGTCTTAGAGTCCGGGCAAAATTGTGGGAAGAAAGGAGTACGAATTAGGGGCTTTCGTGCAAAACCACACATTTAATTCCTCTCTTTATCAAAAGCAGAACACAACACCAGGCCAATTCAAATCCTGACTGCGGACTAAACTCTCGGGCATTCACGTGAGCTAGCTCTTCTGTGTACATCTACCACAGTGGATGTGTACCTCTCCCTCCGTGTTTACCTTTTTGCACCTGTACATCACACACACGCGCCGGGCCACCATCTTAAAAGGACAGGGCTGGCCGGTAACACAAGCATAATTGCGCTGTCCGTACGCCGTGTTTCTCCTGCATGCTGTTTGTTTTCAAGCCACAGGTGCGAGAGCAGCAAGAGGATCTCAAACGTATGGCTGTGACGTTGCCTACAGTGAAAGAAGTGCTGGCACAAACACATGACAGCAGGACTAGATGTTGCTTTTTTTCTTATATAGTAGACGAAAACAAGGAGAATGTTTTTGTTCATTTTTTATTTCTTGCATGACAGTTTCCTCTTGTTTTTATTTGTCATAAACGAACAGTGGCACATTTTTCATTTTTCATTTCAAAAATCATCTCGTCATCGTCTCATCTTAGTCAAGGGAAAAAGGCTTGTTGACAAACATATTTCGTCTCGTCTCGTCTGACAAAATTAACACTGATTATCGCACTTGAAAAGTTTTATGCAGACAGCAACAGTTTTTACGCTAGCTTAAGGTGGTGTTTGTCTTTTTTGAAAAAGCCGTAATGTAGAGAACATTTGCATCACGTGACTAATCAGCTGTTTGATCAGCCATGTGATTGTGTGCATTCGTTTACATTTTCTTTTGCTGAATTACTTAATATTTGGTGAAAATGTCAAAATTTGGTCAGAAACACGGTTAATGTCGTGTTAACCATAACTCCTGCAAAGTGTGTTTCGTTTTTTTTTTTTTTTTTTT